>NW_024059732.1:0-32142 GCF_016432855.1 Salvelinus namaycush
TTTTCTTTCTTCTTTTCACAAACAACTGCCGTTTTGACCCCTTTCCAACATTTTACAGAAAACAATGTTTTCTATATAAAATCTACCCCTACTCTTCTGCTTTTCAAGCAGAAGTCGGATTTCAAATCGGGGCTACCAATCTGTAACTAGAGCTATTTTTGTAACCCTCGCCTGTTTTTCTGGCTTCGGTAAAAAATGTCAGAAGTTAGCAGATTCATTAATTCAAAACAACTATCATTTGACCACTAAACCAAAGAGTTTGACAAAAATATATTGGATTAAAACTTCCTCTACTTCTCTGCTTGTCAAATGCGGAGAAGGTTTATTCAGTATGGAACTTACGTTACAGCAGTTTTACTAAATGCACTACCATGGTTTTTTAAACTTTCCCAAACAACTGCCGTTTTGACCCCTTTCCCAACATTTTACAGAAAAAATGTGTTCTATATATAAAATCTTCCCCTACTCTTGCTTTTCAAGCACGAAGTCGGATTTCAAATCGGGGTACCAATCTGTAACTAGAGCTATTTTTTGCCCATCCTGTTTTTCTGGCTTCGGTAAAACATGTCAGAAGTTAGCAGATTCATTCAATCAAAACAACTAATTTTGACCACTAAACCAAAGAGTTTGACAAAAATATATTGGATTAAAACTTCCTCTACTTCTCTGCTTGTCAAATGCGGAGAAGGTTTATTCAGTATGGAACTTACGTTACAGCAGTTTACTAAATGCACTACCATGTGTTTTTTAAACTTTCACAAACAACTGCCGTTTTGACCCCTTTCCCAACATTTTACAGAAAAAAATGTTTTCTATATAAAATCTACCCTACTTCTTCTGTTTTCAAGCAAGAAGTCGGATTCAAATCGGGGCTACCAATCTGTAACTAGAGCTATTTTTGTAAACCTTCGCCTGTTTTTCTGGCTTCGGTAAAAAATGTCAGAAGTTAGCAGATTCATTCAATTCAAAACAACTATCATTTGACCACTAAACCAAAGAGTTTGACAAAAAATATTGGATTAAAACTTCCCTACTTCTCTGCTTGTCAAATGCGGAGAAGGTTTTCTAGTATGGAACTTACGTTACAGCAGTTTTACTAAATGCACTACCATTGTGTTTTTAAACTCTTCACAAACAACTGCCGTTTTGACCCCTTTCCCAACATTTTACAGAAAAAATGTTTGTCTATATAAAATCCCCTACTGTCTGCTTTTCAAGCAGAAGTCGGATTTCAAATCGGGGCTACCAATCTGTAACTAGAGCTATTTTGTAACCCATTCGCCTGTTTTTCTGGCTTCGGTAAAAAATGTCAGAAGTTAGCAGATTCATTAATTCAAAACAACTATCATTTTGACCACTAAACCAAAGAGTTTGACAAAATATATTGGATTAAAACTTCCTCTTACTTCTCTGCTTGTCAAATGCGGAGAAGGTTTATTCAGTATGGAACTTACGTTACAGCAGTTTTACTAAATGCACTACCATGTGTTTTTAAACTTTCACAAACAACTGCCGTTTTGACCCCTTTCCCAACATTTTACAGAAAAAATGTTTGCTATATAAAATCTCCCCTACTCTTCTGTTTCAAGCAAGAAGTCGGATTTCAAATCGGGGCTACCAATCTGTAACTAGAGCTATTTTTGTAACCCTCGCCGTTTTTCTGGCTTGTAAAACATGTCAGAAGTTAGCAGATTCATTAATTCAAAACAACTATCATTTTGACCACTAAACCAAAGAGTTTGACAAAATATATTGGATTAAAACTTCTCTCTCTTCTCTGCTTGTCAAAGCGGAGAAGGTTTATTCAGTATGGAAATTACGTTACAGCAGTTTTACTAAATGCACTACCATGTGTTTTTTAAACTTTCACAAACAACTGCCGTTTTGACCCTTTCCCAACATTTTACAGAAAAAATGTTTCTATATAAAATCTCCCTACTCTCTGCTTTTCAAGCAAGAAGTCGGATTTCAAATCGGGGCTACCAATCTGTAACTAGAGCTATTTTTGTAACCCTCGCTGTTTTTCTGCTTCGGTAAAAAAATGTCAGAAGTTAGCAGATTCATTAATTCAAAACAACTATCATTTTGACCACTAAACCAAAGAGTTTGACAAAAATATATTGGATTAAAACTTCCTCTACTTCTCTGCTTGTCAAATGGGAGAAGGTTTATTCAGTATGGAACTTACGTTACAGCATTTTACTAAATGCACTACCATGTGTTTTTTAAACTTTCACAAACAACTGCCGTTTTGACCCCTTTCCCAACATTTTACAGAAAAAAATGTTTCTATATAAAATCTCCCCTACTCTTTGCTTTTCAAGCAAGAAGTCGGATTTCAAATCGGGGCTACCAATCTGTAACTAGAGCTATTTTTGTAACACTTCGCCTGTTTTTCTGGCTTCGGTAAAAATGTCAGAAGTTAGCAGATTCACTAATTCAAAACAACTATCATTTTGACCACTAAACCAAAGAGTTTGACAAAAATATATTGGATTAAAACTTCCTCTACTCTGCTTGTCAAATGCGGAGAAGGTTTTATCAGTATGGAATACGTTACAGCAGTTTTACTAAATGCACTACCATGTGTTTTTAAACTTTCACAAACAACTGCCGTTTTGACCCCTTTCCCAACATTTACAGAAAAAAATGTTTTCTATATAAAATCTCCCCTACTCTTGCTTTTCAAGCAAGAAGTGGATTTCAAATCGGGGCTACCAATCTGTAACTAGAGCTATTTTTGTAACCCTCGCCTGTTTTCTGGCTTCGGTAAAAATGTCAGAAGTTAGCAGATTCATTAATTCAAAAAAACTATCATTTTGACCACTAAACCAAAGAGTTTGACAAAAATTGGATTAAAACTTCCTCTACTTCTCTGCTTGTCAAATGCGGAGAAGGTTTATTCAGTATGGAACTTACGTTACAGCAGGTTTACTAAATGCACTACCATGGTTTTTTAACTTTCAAACAATGCCGTTTTGACACCCTTCCCAACATTTTACAGAAAAAAAATGTTCTATATAAAATCTTCCCCTACTCTCTGCTTTTCAAGCAGAAGTCGGATTTCAAATCGGGGCTACCAATCTGTAACTAGAGCTATTTTTGTCCATCCCTGTTTTCTGGCTTCGGTAAAACATGTCAGAAGTTAGCAGATATTCAATTCAAAAACTATCATTTTGACCACTAAACCAAAGAGTTTGACAAAAATTATGGATTTAAACTTCCCTCTATTCTCTGCTTGTCAAATGCGGAGAAGGTTTTTATCAGTATGGAACTTACGTTACAGCAGTTTTACTAAATGCACTACCATGTGTTTTTAAACTTTCACAAACAACTGCCGTTTTGACCCCTTTCCCAACATTTTACAGAAAAAATGTTTCTATATAAAATCTTCCCCTACTCTTCTGCTTTTCAAGCAAGAGCGGATTTCAAATCGGGGCTACCAATCTGTAACTAGAGCTATTTTTGTAACCTCGCCTGTTTTTCTGGCTTCGGTAAAAATGTCAGAAGTTAGCAGATTCATAAATTCAAAACAACTATCATTTTGACCACTAAACCAAAGAGTTTGACAAAAATATTGGATTAAAACTTCCCTCTACTTCTCTGCTTGTCAAATGCGGAGAAGGTTTATTCAGTATGGAACTTACGTTACAGCAGTTTTACTAAATGCACTACCATGTGTTTTTTAAATCTTCACAAACAACTGCCGTTTTGACCCCTTCCCAACATTTTACAGAAAAAATGTTTTCTATATAAAATTTCCCTACTCTTCTGCTTTTCAAGCAAGAAGTCGGATTTCAAATCGGGGCTACCAATCTGAACTAGAGCTATTTTTGTAACCCTTCGCCTGTTTTCTGGCTTCGGTAAAAAAATGTCAGAAGTTAGCAGATTCATTTAATTCAAAACAACTATCATTTTGACACTAAAACAAAGAGTTTGACAAAAATATATTGGATTAAAACTTCCTCTACCTTGCTCTTGTCAAATGCGGAGAAGGTTTATTCAGTATGGAACTACGTTACAGCAGTTTACTAAATGCACTACCATGTGTTTTTTAAACTTTACAAACAACTGCCGTTTTGACCCTTTCCCAACTTTTACAGAAAAAAATGTTTTTATATAAAATTCCCTACTCGTCTGCTTTTCAAGCAAGAAGTCGGATTTCAAATCGGGGCTACCAATCTGTAACTAGAGCTATTTGTAACCCATCGCCTGTTTTTCTGGCTTCGGTAAAAAAATGTCAGAAGTTAGCAGATTCATTTAATTCAAAACAACTATCATTTTGACCACTAAACCAAAGAGTTTGACAAAAATATATTGGATTAAAACTCCTCTACTTCTCTGCTTGTCAAATGCGGAGAAGGTTTATTCAGTATGGAACTTACGTTACAGCAGTTTTACTAAATGCACATACCAGTGTTTTTAAACTTTCCCAAACAACTGCCGTTTTGACCCCTTTCCCAACATTTTACAGAAAAAATGTTCTTTATATAAAATCTTCCCCTACTCTCTGCTTTTCAAGCACAGAGTCGGATTTCAAATCGGGGCTACCAATCTGTAACTAGAGCTATTTTTGTCCCATCCCTGTTTTTCTGGCTTCGGTAAAAACATGTCAGAAGTTAGCAGATTCATTAATTCAAAACAACTATTATTTGACCACTAAACCAAAGAGTTTGACAAAAATATATTGGATTAAAACTTCCTCTACTTCTCTGCTTGTCAAATGCGGAGAAGGTTTATTCAGTATGGAACTTAGTTACAGCAGTTTTACTAAATGCACATACCATGTGTTTTTTAAACTTTCACAAACAACTGCCTTTTGACCCCTTTCCCAACATTTTACAGAAAAATGTTTCTATATAAAATCTCCCCTACTCTCTGTTTTCAAGCAAGAAGTCGGATTTCAAACGGGGCTACCAATCTGTAACTAGAGCATTTTTGTAACCCTGCCTGTTTTTCTGGCTTCGGTAAAACATGTCAGAAGTTAGCAGATTCATTAATTCAAAACAACTATCATTTTGACCACTAAACCAAAGAGTTTGACAAAAATATATTGGATTAAAACTTCCTCTACTTCTCTGCTTGTCAAATGCGGAGAAGGTTTATTCAGTATGGAACTTACGTTACAGCAGTTTTACTAAATGCACTACCATGTGTTTTTTAAACTTTCACAAACAACTGCCGTTTTGACCCCTTTCCCAACATTTTACAGAAAAAATGTTTTCTATATAAAATCCCCCTAATCTTCTGCTTTTCAAGCAAGAAGTCGGATTTCAAATCGGGGCTACCAATCTGTAACTAGAGCTATTTTTGTAACCCTGCCTGTTTTTCTGGCTTCGGTAAAACATGTCAGAAGTTTGCAGATTCATTAATTCAAAACAACTATCATTTTGACCACTAAACCAAAGAGTTTAACAAAAAATATATTGGATTAAAACTTCCTCTACTTCTCTGCTTGTCAAATGCGGAGAAGGTTTATTCAGTATGGAACTTACGTTACAGCAGTTTTACTAAATGCACTACATGTGTTTTTTAAAATTTCACAAACAACTGCCGTTTTGACCCCTTTCCCAACATTTTACAGAAAAAATGTTTTCTATATAAAATCTCCCCTACTCTTCTGCTTTTCAAGCAACAAGTCGGAGTTCAAATCGGGGTTACCAATCTGTAACTAGAGCATTTTTTGTAACCCTCGCCTGTTTTTCTGGCTTTGGAAAAAATGTCAGAAGTTAGCAGATTCATTCAATTCAAAACAACTATCATTTTGACCACTAAACCAAAGAGTTTAACAAAAAATATATTGGATTAAAACTTCCTCTACTTCTCTGCTTGTCAAATACGGAGAAGGTTTATTCAGTATGGAATTTACGTTACAGCAGTTTTACTAAATGCACTACCATGTGTTTTTAAACTTTCCCAAACAATGCCGTTTTGACCCTTTCAACATTTTACAGAAAAAAATGTTTCTTATATAAAATCTTCCCCTATCTGTCTGCTTTTCAAGCACGAAGTCGGATTTCAAATCGGGGCTACCAATCTGTAACTAGAGCTATTTTTGTCCCATCCTGTTTTTCGGCTTCGGTAAAACATGTCAGAAGTTAGCAGATTCATTAATTCAAAACAACTATCATTTTGACCACTAAACCAAAGAGTTTGACAAAAAAATATATTGGATTAAAACTTCCTCTACTTCTCTGCTTGTCAAATGCGGAAGTTTATTCAGTATGGAACTTACGTTACAGCAGTTTTACTAAATGCACTACCATGTGTTTTTTAAACTTTCACAAACAACTGCCGTTTTGACCCCTTTCCCAACATTTTACAGAAAAAATGTTTTCTATATAAAATCTACCCTATCTTCTGCTTTTCAAGCAAGAAGTCGGATTTCAAATCGGGGCTACCAATCTGTAACTAGAGCTATTTTTGTAACCTTCGCCTGTTTTTCTGGCTTCGGTAAAAAATGTCAGAAGTTAGCAGATTCATTCAATTCAAAACAACTATACTTTTGACCACTAAACCAAAGAGTTTGACAAAATATATTGAATTAAAACTTCCTCTACTTCTCTGCTTGTCAAATGCGGAAAAGGTTTATTCAGTATGGAACTTACGTTACAGCAGTTTTACTAAATGCACTACCATGTGTTTTTTAAACTTTCACAAACAACTGCCGTTTTGACCCCTTTCCCAACATTTTACAGAAAAAATGTTGGCTATATAAAATCTTCCCCTACTCTGTCTGCTTTTCAAGCAAAGAATCGGATTTCAAATCGGGGCTACCAATCTGTAACTAGAGCTATTTTTGTAACCCTCGCCTGTTTTTCTGGCTTCGGTAAAAATGTCAGAAGTTAGCAGATTCATTAATTCAAAACAACTATCATTTTGACCACTAAACCAAAGAGTTTGACAAAAATATATTGGATTAAAACTTCCTCTACTTCTTGGTGTCAAATGCGGAGAAGGTTTATTCAGTATGGAACTTACGTTACAGCAGTTTTACTAAATGCACTACCATGTGTTTTTAAACTTTCACAAACAACTGCCGTTTTGACCCCTTTCCCAACATTTACAGAAAAAAATGTTTCCATATAAAATCTACCCCTACTCTTCTGCTTTTCAAGCAAGAAGTCGGATTTCAAATCGGGGCTACCAATCTGTAACAGAGCTATTTTTGTAACCCATCCCTGTTTTCTGGCTTCGGTAAAAAATGTCAGAAGTTAGCAGATTCATTCAATTCAAAAAAACTATCATTTTGACCACTAAACCAAAGAGTTTGACAAAAAATATTGGATTAAAACTTCCCTATATCTCTGCTTGTCAAATGCGGAGAAGGTTTATTCAGTATGGAACTTACGTTACAGCAGTTTTACATAAATGCACTACTCATGTTTTTTAAACTTTCACAAACAACTGCCGTTTTGACCCTTTCCCAACATTTTACAGAAAAAAATGTTTCTATATAAAATCTTCCCCTACTCGTCTGCTTTTCAAGCAGAAGTCGGATTTCAAATCGGGGCTACCAATCTGTAAATAGAGCTATTTTTGTCCCATCCCTGTTTTTGGCTTCGGTAAAACTGTCAGAAGTTAGCAGATTCATTAAATTCAAAACAACTATATTTTGACCACTAAACCAAAGAGTTTGACAAAAATATATTGGATTAAAACTTCCTCTACTTCTCGCTTGTCAAATGCGGAGAAGGTTTATTCAGTATGGAACTTACGTTACAGCAGTTTTACTAAATGCACTACCATTGTGTTTTTAAACTTTCACAAACAACTGCCGTTTGACCCCTTTCCCAACATTTTACAGAAAAAAATGTTTCTATATAAAATCTTCCCCTACTCTTCTGCTTTTCAAGCAAGAAGTCGGATTTCAAATCGGGGCTACCAATCTGTAACTAGAGCTATTTTTTAACCCTCGCCTGTTTTTCGGCTTCGGTAAAACATGTCAGAAGTTAGCAGATTCATTAATTCAAAACAACTATCATTTTGACCACTAAAACAAAGAGTTTGACAAAAATATATGGATTAAAACTTCCTCTACTTCTCTGCTTGTCAAATGCGGAGAAGGTTTTTCAGTATGGAACTTACGTTACAGCAGTTTTACTAAATGCACTACCATGTGTTTTTTAAACTTTCACAAACAACTGCCGTTTTGACCCCTTTCCCAACATTTTACAGAAAAATGTTTTCTATATAAAATCTCCCTACTCTTCTGTTTTCAAGCAAGAAGTCGGATTCAAATCGGGGCTACCAATCTGTAACTAGAGCTATTTTTGTAACCCTCGCCTGTTTTTCTGGCTTCGGTAAAAAATGTCAGAAGTTAGCAGATTCATTAATTCAAAACAACTATCATTTTGACCACTAAACCAAAGAGTTTGACAAAAATATATTGGATTAAAACTTCCTCTACTTCTCTGCTTGTCAAATGCGGAGAAGGTTTATTCAGTATGGAACTTACGTTACAGCAGTTTTACTAAATGCACTACCATGTGTTTTTTAAACTTTCAAAAACAACTGCCGTTTTGACCCCTTTCCCAACATTTTACAGAAAACAATGTTTTCTATATAAAATCTCCCCTACTCTTCTGCTTTTCAAGCAAGAAGTCGGATTTCAAATCGGGGCTACCAATCTGTAACTAGAGCTATTTTTGTAAACCATCGCCTGTTTTTCTGGCTTCGGTAAAAAAATGTCAGAAGTTAGCAGATTCATTAATTCAAACAACTATCATTTTGACCACTAAACCAAAGAGTTTGACAAAAATATATGGATTAAAACTTCCTCTACTTCTCTGCTTGTCAAATGCGGAGAAGGTTTATTCAGTATGGAACTTACGTTACAGCGTTTTACTAAATGCACTACCATGTGTTTTTTAAACTCTTCACAAACAACTGCGTTTGACCCCTTTCCAACATTTTACAGAAAAAAATGTTTCTATATAAAATCTCCCCTACTCTGTCTGCTTTTCAAGCACGAAGTCGGATTTCAAATCGGGGCTACCAATCTGTAACTAGAGCTATTTTTGTAACCCTCGCCTGTTTTTCTGGCTTCGGTAAAAAATGTCAGAAGTTAGCAGATTCATTAATTCAAAACAACTATCATTTTGACCACTAAACCAAAGAGTTTGACAAAAATATATTGGATTAAAACTTCCTCTACTTCTCTGCTTGTCAAATGCGGAGAAGGTTTATTCAGTATGGAACTTACGTTACAGCAGTTTTACTAAATGCACTACCATGTTTTTTTAAACTTTCCCAAACAATGCCGTTTTGACCCCTTTCCCAACATTTTACAGAAAAAAATGTTCTATATATAAAATCTTCCCCTACTCTTGCTTTTCAAGCACGAAGTCGGATTTCAAATCGGGGTACCAATCTGTAACTAGAGCTATTTTTGTAACCCATCCCTGTTTTTCTGGCTTCGGTAAAACATGTCAGAAGTTAGCAGATTCATTAATTCAAAAAAACTATATTTTGACCACTAAACCAAAGAGTTGAAAAAAGTATATTGGATTAAAACTTCCTCTACTTCTCTGCTTGTCAAATGCGGAGAAGGTTTATTCAGTATGGAACTTACGGTACAGCAGTTTTACTAAATGCACTACCATGTGTTTTTTAAACTTTCACAAACAACTGCCGTTTTGACCCCTTCCCAACATTTTACAGAAAAAATGTTTCTATATAAAATCTCCCCTACTCTTCTGCTTTTCAAGCAAGAAGTCGGATTCAAATCGGGGCTACCAATCTGTAACTAGAGCTATTTTGTAACCCTCGCCTGTTTTTCTGGCTTCGGTAAAAATGTCAGAAGTTAGCAGATTCATTAATTCAAAACAACTATCATTTTGACCACTAAACCAAAGAGTTTGACAAAAATATATTGGATTAAAACTTCCTCTACTTCTCTGCTTGTCAAATGCGGAGAAGGTTTATTCAGTATGGAACTTACGTTACAGCAGTTTTACTAAATGCACTACCATGTGTTTTTTAACTTTCACAAAAAACTGCCGTTTTGACCCTTTCCCAACATTTTACAGAAAAAATGTTTCTATATAAAATCTCCCCTACTCTTCTGCTTTTCAAGCAAAAGTGCGGATTTCAAATCGGGGCTACCAATCTGTAACTAGAGCTATTTTTGTAACCCTGCCTGTTTTTCTGGCTTCGGTAAAAAATGTCAGAAGTTAGCAGATTCATTAAATTCAAAACAAATATCATTTTGACCACTAAACCAAAGAGTTTGACAAAAAAATATATTGGATTAAAACTTCCTCTACTTCTCTGCTTGTCAAATGCGGAGAAGGTTTATTCAGTATGGAACTTACGTTACAGCAGTTTTACTAAATGCACTACCATGTGTTTTTTAAACTTTCACAAACAACTGCCGTTTTGACCCCTTTCCAACATTTTACAGAAAACAATATATAAAATCTACCCCTACTCTTCTGCTTTTCAAGCAAGAAGTCGGATTTCAAATCGGGGCTACCAATCTGTAACTAGAGCTATTTTGTAACCCATCCCTGTTTTTTGGCTTCGGTAAAACATGTCAGAAGTTAGCAGATTCATTTAATTCAAAACAACTATCATTTTGACCACTAAACCAAAGAGTTTGACAAAAATATATTGGATTAAAACTTCCTCTACTTCTCTGCTTGTCAAATGCGGAGAAGGTTTATTCAGTATGGAACTTACGTTACAGCAGTTTTTCACTAAATGCACTACCATGTGTTTTTTAAACTTTCACAAACAACTGCCGTTTTGACCCCTTTCCCAACATTTTACAGAAAACAATGTTTTCTATATAAAATCTTACCCTACTCTTCTGCTTTTCAAGCACGAAGTCGGATTTCAAATCGGGGCTACCAATCTGTAACTAGAGCTATTTTTGTAACCCTTCGCCTGTTTTTCTGGCTTCGGTAAAAAAGGTCAGAAGTTAGCAGATTCATTCAATTCAAAACAACTATCATTTTGACCACTAAACCAAAGAGTTTGACAAAAAGTATATTGGATTAAAACTTCCTCTACTTCTCTGCTTGTCAAATGCGGAGAAGGTTTATTCAGTATGGAACTTACGTTACAGCAGTTTTACTAAATGCACTACCATGTGTTTTTTAAACTTTCACAAACAACTGCCGTTTTGACCCCTTTCCCAACATTTTACAGAAAAAAATGTTTGCTATATAAAATCTTACCCTACTCTTCTGCTTTTCAAGCACGAAGTCGGATTTCAAATCGGGGCTACCAATCTGTAACTAGAGCTATTTTTGTAACCCATCGCCTGTTTTTCTGGCTTCGGTAAAACATGTCAGAAGTTAGCAGATTCATTCAATTCAAAACAACTATCATTTTGACCACTAAACCAAAGAGTTTGACAAAAGTATATTGGATTAAAACTTCCTCTACTTCTCTGCTTGTCAAATGCGGAGAAGGTTTATTCAGTATGGAACTTACGTTACAGCAGTTTTACTAAATGCACTACCATGTGTTTTTTAAACTTTCACAAACAACTGCCGTTTTGACCCCTTTCCCAACATTTTACAGAAAAAAATGTTTGCTATATAAAATCTTACCCTACTCTTCTGCTTTTCAAGCACGAAGTCGGATTTCAAATCGGGGCTACCAATCTGTAACTAGAGCTATTTTTGTAACCCATCGCCTGTTTTTCTGGCTTCGGTAAAACATGTCAGAAGTTAGCAGATTCATTCAATTCAAAACAACTATCATTTTGACCACTAAACCAAAGAGTTTGACAAAAGTATATTGGATTAAAACTTCCTCTACTTCTCTGCTTGTCAAATGCGGAGAAGGTTTATTCAGTATGGAACTTACGTTACAGCAGTTTTACTAAATGCACTACCATGTGTTTTTTAAACTTTCACAAACAACTGCCGTTTTGACCCCTTTCCCAACATTTTACAGAAAAAAATGTTTGCTATATAAAATCTTACCCTACTCTTCTGCTTTTCAAGCACGAAGTCGGATTTCAAATCGGGGCTACCAATCTGTAACTAGAGCTATTTTTGTAACCCATCGCCTGTTTTTCTGGCTTCGGTAAAACATGTCAGAATTTAGCAAATTCATTCAATTCAAAACAACTATCATTTTGACCACTAAACCAAAGAGTTTGACAAAAGTATATTGGATTAAAACTTCCTCTACTTCTCTGCTTGTCAAATGCGGAGAAGGTTTATTCAGTATGGAACTTACGTTACAGCAGTTTTACTAAATGCACTACCATGTGTTTTTTAAACTTTCACAAACAACTGCCGTTTTGACCCCTTTCCCAACATTTTACAGAAAACAATGTTTTCTATATAAAATCTTACCCTACTCTTCTGCTTTTCAAGCACGAAGTCGGATTTCAAATCGGGGCTACCAATCTGTAACTAGAGCTATTTTTGTAACCCATCGCCTGTTTTTCTGGCTTCGGTAAAAAAGGTCAGAAGTTAGCAGATTCATTCAATTCAAAACAACTATCATTTTGACCACTAAACCAAAGAGTTTGACAAAAAGTATATTGGATTAAAACTTCCTCTACTTCTCTGCTTGTCAAATGCGGAGAAGGTTTATTCAGTATGGAACTTACGTTACAGCAGTTTCACTAAATGCACTACCATGTGTTTTTTAAACTTTCACAAACAACTGCCGTTTTGACCCCTTTCCCAACATTTTACAGAAAAAAATGTTTGCTATATAAAATCTTACCCTACTCTTCTGCTTTTCAAGCACGAAGTCGGATTTCAAATCGGGGCTACCAATCTGTAACTAGAGCTATTTTTGTAACCCATCGCCTGTTTTTCTGGCTTCGGTAAAACATGTCAGAAGTTAGCAGATTCATTCAATTCAAAACAACTATCATTTTGACCACTAAACCAAAGAGTTTGACAAAAGTATATTGGATTAAAACTTCCTCTACTTCTCTGCTTGTCAAATGCGGAGAAGGTTTATTCAGTATGGAACTTACGTTACAGCAGTTTCACTAAATGCACTACCATGTGTTTTTTAAACTTTCACAAACAACTGCCGTTTTGACCCCTTTCCCAACATTTTACAGAAAAAAATGTTTGCTATATAAAATCTTACCCTACTCTTCTGCTTTTCAAGCACGAAGTCGGATTTCAAATCGGGGCTACCAATCTGTAACTAGAGCTATTTTTGTAACCCATCGCCTGTTTTTCTGGCTTCGGTAAAACATGTCAGAATTTAGCAGATTCATTCAATTCAAAACAACTATCATTTTGACCACTAAACCAAAGAGTTTGACAAAAGTATATTGGATTAAAACTTCCTCTACTTCTCTGCTTGTCAAATGCGGAGAAGGTTTATTCAGTATGGAACTTACGTTACAGCAGTTTTACTAAATGCACTACCATGTGTTTTTTAAACTTTCACAAACAACTGCCGTTTTGACCCCTTTCCCAACATTTTACAGAAAAAAATGTTTGCTATATAAAATCTTACCCTACTCTTCTGCTTTTCAAGCACGAAGTCGGATTTCAAATCGGGGCTACCAATCTGTAACTAGAGCTATTTTTGTAACCCATCGCCTGTTTTTCTGGCTTCGGTAAAACATGTCAGAATTTAGCAGATTCATTCAATTCAAAACAACTATCATTTTGACCACTAAACCAAAGAGTTTGACAAAAGTATATTGGATTAAAACTTCCTCTACTTCTCTGCTTGTCAAATGCGGAGAAGGTTTATTCAGTATGGAACTTACGTTACAGCAGTTTTACTAAATGCACTACCATGTGTTTTTTAAACTTTCACAAACAACTGCCGTTTTGACCCCTTTCCCAACATTTTACAGAAAAAAATGTTTGCTATATAAAATCTTACCCTACTCTTCTGCTTTTCAAGCACGAAGTCGGATTTCAAATCGGGGCTACCAATCTGTAACTAGAGCTATTTTTGTAACCCATCGCCTGTTTTTCTGGCTTCGGTAAAACATGTCAGAATTTAGCAAATTCATTCAATTCAAAACAACTATCATTTTGACCACTAAACCAAAGAGTTTGACAAAAGTATATTGGATTAAAACTTCCTCTACTTCTCTGCTTGTCAAATGCGGAGAAGGTTTATTCAGTATGGAACTTACGTTACAGCAGTTTTACTAAATGCACTACCATGTGTTTTTTAAACTTTCACAAACAACTGCCGTTTTGACCCCTTTCCCAACATTTTACAGAAAACAATGTTTTCTATATAAAATCTACCCCTACTCTTCTGCTTTTCAAGCAACGAAGTCGGATTTCAAATCGGGGCTACCAATCTGTAACTAGAGCTATTTTTGTAACCCTTCGCCTGTTTTTCTGGCTTCGGTAAAAAAGGTCAGAAGTTAGCAGATTCATTCAATTCAAAACAACTATCATTTTGACCACTAAACCAAAGAGTTTGACAAAAATATATTGGATTAAAACTTCCTCTACTTCTCTGCTTGTCAAATGCGGAGAAGGTTTATTCAGTATGGAACTTACGTTACAGCAGTTTTCACTAAATGCACTACCATGTGTTTTTTAAACTTTCACAAACAACTGCCGTTTTGACCCCTTTCCCAACATTTTACAGAAAAAAATGTTTGCTATATAAAATCTTACCCTACTCTTCTGCTTTTCAAGCACGAAGTCGGATTTCAAATCGGGGCTACCAATCTGTAACTAGAGCTATTTTTGTAACCCATCGCCTGTTTTTCTGGCTTCGGTAAAACATGTCAGAATTTAGCAGATTCATTCAATTCAAAACAACTATCATTTTGACCACTAAACCAAAGAGTTTGACAAAAATATATTGGATTAAAACTTCCTCTACTTCTCTGCTTGTCAAATGCGGAGAAGGTTTATTCAGTATGGAACTTACGTTACAGCAGTTTTACTAAATGCACTACCATGTGTTTTTTAAACTTTCACAAACAACTGCCGTTTTGACCCCTTTCCCAACATTTTACAGAAAAAAATGTTTGCTATATAAAATCTTACCCTACTCTTCTGCTTTTCAAGCACGAAGTCGGATTTCAAATCGGGGCTACCAATCTGTAACTAGAGCTATTTTTGTAACCCATCGCCTGTTTTTCTGGCTTCGGTAAAACATGTCAGAAGTTAGCAGATTCATTCAATTCAAAACAACTATCATTTTGACCACTAAACCAAAGAGTTTGACAAAATATATTGGATTAAAACTTCCTCTACTTCTCTGCTTGTCAAATGCGGAGAAGGTTTATTCAGTATGGAACTTACGTTACAGCAGTTTTACTAAATGCACTACCATGTGTTTTTTAAACTTTCACAAACAACTGCCGTTTTGACCCCTTTCCCAACATTTTACAGAAAACAATGTTTTCTATATAAAATCTTACCCCTACTCTTCTGCTTTTCAAGCACGAAGTCGGATTTCAAATCGGGGCTACCAATCTGTAACTAGAGCTATTTTTGTAACCCATCGCCTGTTTTTCTGGCTTCGGTAAAACATGTCAGAAGTTAGCAGATTCATTCAATTCAAAACAACTATCATTTTGACCACTAAACCAAAGAGTTTGACAAAAGTATATTGGATTAAAACTTCCTCTACTTCTCTGCTTGTCAAATGCGGAGAAGGTTTATTCAGTATGGAACTTACGTTACAGCAGTTTTACTAAATGCACTACCATGTGTTTTTTAAACTTTCACAAACAACTGCCGTTTTGACCCCTTTCCCAACATTTTACAGAAAACAATGTTTTCTATATAAAATCTTCCCCTACTCTTCTGCTTTTCAAGCACGAAGTCGGATTTCAAATCGGGGCTACCAATCTGTAACTAGAGCTATTTTTGTAACCCATTCGCCTGTTTTTCTGGCTTCGGTAAAAAAGGTCAGAAGTTAGCAGATTCATTCAATTCAAAACAACTATCATTTTGACCACTAAACCAAAGAGTTTGACAAAAATATATTGGATTAAAACTTCCTCTACTTCTCTGCTTGTCAAATGCGGAGAAGGTTTATTCAGTATGGAACTTACGTTACAGCAGTTTCACTAAATGCACTACCATGTGTTTTTTAAACTTTCACAAACAACTGCCGTTTTGACCCCTTTCCCAACATTTTACAGAAAACAATGTTTTCTATATAAAATCTACCCCTACTCTTCTGCTTTTCAAGCACGAAGTCGGATTTCAAATCGGGGCTACCAATCTGTAACTAGAGCTATTTTTGTAACCCTTCGCCTGTTTTTCTGGCTTCGGTAAAAATGGTCAGAAGTTAGCAGATTCATTCAATTCAAAACAACTATCATTTTGACCACTAAACCAAAGAGTTTGACAAAAATATATTGGATTAAAACTTCCTCTACTTCTCTGCTTGTCAAATGCGGAGAAGGTTTATTCAGTATGGAACTTACGTTACAGCAGTTTTACTAAATGCACTACCATGTGTTTTTTAAACTTTCACAAACAACTGCCGTTTTGACCCCTTTCCCAACATTTTACAGAAAACAATGTTTTCTATATAAAATCTTACCCTACTCTTCTGCTTTTCAAGCACGAAGTCGGATTTCAAATCGGGGCTACCAATCTGTAACTAGAGCTATTTTTGTAACCCATCGCCTGTTTTTCTGGCTTCGGTAAAACATGTCAGAATTTAGCAAATTCATTCAATTCAAAACAACTATCATTTTGACCACTAAACCAAAGAGTTTGACAAAAAGTATATTGGATTAAAACTTCCTCTACTTCTCTGCTTGTCAAATGCGGAGAAGGTTTATTCAGTATGGAACTTACGTTACAGCAGTTTTACTAAATGCACTACCATGTGTTTTTTAAACTTTCACAAACAACTGCCGTTTTGACCCCTTTCCCAACATTTTACAGAAAACAATGTTTTCTATATAAAATCTACCCCTACTCTTCTGCTTTTCAAGCATCAAGTCGGATTTCAAATCGGGGCTACCAATCTGTAACTAGAGCTATTTTTGTAACCCTTCGCCTGTTTTTCTGGCTTCGGTAAAAATGGTCAGAAGTTAGCAGATTCATTCAATTCAAAACAACTATCATTTTGACCACTAAACCAAAGAGTTTGACAAAAGTATATTGGATTAAAACTTCCTCTACTTCTCTGCTTGTCAAATGCGGAGAAGGTTTATTCAGTATGGAACTTACGTTACAGCAGTTTCACTAAATGCACTACCATGTGTTTTTTAAACTTTCACAAACAACTGCCGTTTTGACCCCTTTCCCAACATTTTACAGAAAAAAATGTTTGCTATATAAAATCTTACCCTACTCTTCTGCTTTTCAAGCACGAAGTCGGATTTCAAATCGGGGCTACCAATCTGTAACTAGAGCTATTTTTGTAACCCATCGCCTGTTTTTCTGGCTTCGGTAAAACATGTCAGAAGTTAGCAGATTCATTCAATTCAAAACAACTATCATTTTGACCACTAAACCAAAGAGTTTGACAAAAGTATATTGGATTAAAACTTCCTCTACTTCTCTGCTTGTCAAATGCGGAGAAGGTTTATTCAGTATGGAACTTACGTTACAGCAGTTTTACTAAATGCACTACCATGTGTTTTTTAAACTTTCACAAACAACTGCCGTTTTGACCCCTTTCCCAACATTTTACAGAAAACAATGTTTTCTATATAAAATCTACCCCTACTCTTCTGCTTTTCAAGCAACAAGTCGGATTTCAAATCGGGGCTACCAATCTGTAACTAGAGCTATTTTTGTAACCCTTCGCCTGTTTTTCTGGCTTCGGTAAAAAATGTCAGAAGTTAGCAGATTCATTCAATTCAAAACAACTATCATTTTGACCACTAAACCAAAGAGTTTGACAAAAATATATTGGATTAAAACTTCCTCTACTTCTCTGCTTGTCAAATGCGGAGAAGGTTTATTCAGTATGGAACTTACGTTACAGCAGTTTCACTAAATGCACTACCATGTGTTTTTTAAACTTTCACAAACAACTGCCGTTTTGACCCCTTTCCCAACATTTTACAGAAAAAAATGTTTGCTATATAAAATCTTACCCTACTCTTCTGCTTTTCAAGCACGAAGTCGGATTTCAAATCGGGGCTACCAATCTGTAACTAGAGCTATTTTTGTAACCCATTCGCCTGTTTTTCTGGCTTCGGTAAAACATGTCAGAATTTAGCAAATTCATTCAATTCAAAACAACTATCATTTTGACCACTAAACCAAAGAGTTTGACAAAAATATATTGGATTAAAACTTCCTCTACTTCTCTGCTTGTCAAATGCGGAGAAGGTTTATTCAGTATGGAACTTACGTTACAGCAGTTTTACTAAATGCACTACCATGTGTTTTTTAAACTTTCACAAACAACTGCCGTTTTGACCCCTTTCCCAACATTTTACAGAAAACAATGTTTTCTATATCAAATCTACCCCTACTCTTCTGCTTTTCAAGCAACAAGTCGGATTTCAAATCGGGGCTACCAATCTGTAACTAGAGCTATTTTTGTAACCCTTCGCCTGTTTTTCTGGCTTCTGTTGATAAAACGTTTACTGGAGACAGGAGAACAAGTGGAGACATAGGACGAGGTGGATATTTGTATAATAAGGCCGTTTTATTCAAGTGTAAAGATATCAGGCAAAAGCGTGCACGGCCCCTTTCTGTCTGATTCTTATGGAATCGTCGGAGAAGAGGCCGCTCTAAACAGTACATTCAGATTATATAGGCAACTAGCAAAGTAGGTTGATCTTGTCGTCTGGCCTTCCGATTGGTCGATCTGGGTCGTGGGTTGTCCTGTCCGGGCCTGATGTCAACATTCCATTGGCTCTTCCCACAGTCCTTTGTCTTGTGCTCCAACCTTGAGTTGTGTGTGTCTGTGATTGTCATGGGGGAGGGGAGTTGTGTGTGTGTCGATGGTTGTCGTCTAATGAGACCAGCATATGTCCAAGAGAAAGAGGGGTTGTGTGCATGTTGTGTCAAATATAGCTAATGTTGAGAAGTTGTTAAAACAAGTTACCAATATCTAATACAATTTCTTACAAATCCCCCTCTTCACGTCTTATAGACGTGAATAAACTAGTTAAAATTTGTCAGAAGACAAATTTTTTATTCCCCCTCTTCACGTCTCACAAGAGACGTGACATAAAAGTAAAATAGACAAAGCTATGGGATAAAATTTGTCAGAAGACAAATTTTGATTCCCCCTCTTCACGTCTCACAAGAGACGTGACATAAAAGTTTCTTAGTCCTCAAATAGATAGACAGGTCCAGCTTCCCCATCATCAAGCAATGGAAACATTTGGGCCCTTTCCTGATTAGGGTCTATGGCGGCAGTTATAACACGACTAGCAAGCGTGCGCGCACATGGAATGCAACAGCATCCACAAAGTACAAGAATGCCCGCAAAAACGGAAATAGATACTAGGATAGAGGAAACCAGCGTCTTATATTTACCAAAGGCATCCATCCATGAGTCCCACATAGAAGTGTCCACTCCAGAATGCTGTTTCATCTTACCATTAAGGGCACAAAGTCCCTCTAATGCTACAGTCAGACTCCCATCCGTAGCTGTTATTGGGAATGAAAGTACAACACTGCTCACCAAACATTGCTCAGACCCCCCCGCGTTCAGCCAATAACATATCAACCGCGATTCTATTTTGAAATGCCATCAGGGACGTAGCTGCCAATTGTCCATGGACCGCCTCGAAGCCTTGTTGAGTCCAATTGCCCAGTTTCTGGACATTAAAATGAATATAGTTAATTCTGTCCACATTTTTATTAACTGTACACCACCAACAGACAGAAGATTCAAACCCAGCTGTCACTTGGTCCACCAGTTTATATTCATCTGGCACCCCCTAGGGACACCAATAGCATCAATGTAAGTTGAGTCGTAAATGAGCAAGGACCAAAAAGGAGACCACTCCAATAACTACATCTGGAGTGGCCAACCACACATCAGTAACCCAAAAAACGAGAATATGTTAAACCCTCAGGTCCATCCCTCTATACAACCTGTACCAGGTGGGCTCGTCGCCACCCGGGAACTTCAAACCTTCACAATAGGGAGGACAAACATCACTTTTTATTCATTCAACATCATCATCTACAGCAAACCAAGGGTCCTCCTCTGTCAGCCCACTCTCCTGCGGAAGCTTGTTTTCGTATCAGCCTCTCCAACTGGAGCATCAAGCAACGGCATCATACCAGAGGCCCCTTACACATCTGTAACAAACTTCTTCAAACAAGGTATGATACAGGCAACACAGAAATGAAAAACAACAACTAGTGTGAGAAATCCAGTAATCATCATTGCAGTGTACTTACCAAAACAACCACCCAGCCAGGGGAACAGTCCACTCTCCTCCACACCTGCAAGACCCTCCATCTCCACTGATAACCTTGCCAACCCACTCAGAGCTTTTGAAATGCTCCCATCCGGACTAGTATTGTTAGGAACAAACGTGCAACACTGTTCTACAATCTTTTTACATACACCTCCCTGGTTGGCCAAACTTATGTCCAGTGTTAGTCTATTGTGTCTACTGGTTTTAGAGGTAGCATCCAATTGTTCAGCCATCCCTGTAAGTGCTGTGTGGGTGTGTTTAACAAATCATCATTAATTATAGTAGATATAAATGATCCAGACCTTTTGTTTTAGCATCAACAATAGCTGGGCCAATGATGGGCATCAGATGCCACAGGCCATCATTCCTGTTTAATGTCTGGAATTCGTGGGGGACCCCTATTGGGACCCCAACAGGTTGGTGTGAATGTTATCTGTACCCTCGGACCAAGGAGCGTCACGTTTCTGCCGTCTCCTGGGTTGGTACCGAGTCTCTGTGTCATGTGCAACTCCCAGAAGTTGGTTAGCTATAACCTCAATAATAGGCAATGGTGGTATCAGACTGGCCAAAACACATGTGCAACGACAATTTCCTTTCAAAAATGGGGTCAACCGCCTGGCAGGTCCACACATCCACCATACATCAGCAACACCTCTAGTTAATAGTGGCATTAGTGATGCAGGTAGTAGTAGGGAGCCTCCCATAATCTATACCTCTACCTGTACCAGTGATACAGCTGTTATATCCCCCATGTGCCTTAACTCCCCACGGTACCTTCTGGGGAGGGACTTCTGGGAACACAAGACTCAGAGTTTTACACAGAGTTGAATTTGACTTGAACTTTCCAATATGCACATCCAACCTTCCCCATTACTTAGGACAAATGGGTGTGCAGCCAGAATAGGTCAGGCATGTCCCCATACGACACAGTCCTTTCTATTAAGTGTTTTGTAGGCCAACCACATATTCTCCCTTTCCTCATAACCAGTTTCCGTCCCCAAATGTTCACTATCTGAGATGTCTTTTATATTTATTATCTGTACCGGATTGGAGAGCTTAGGTGGTGGTGTGGGACTTGGTCTTGAAGTGGTGGAGGAGGCCGGCTGAACCCTGGTCCGTTGGAACTGGTGGTGGTTCTGGCAGCACCGCTATGGTAACATCCCCATCGTATCCTAATCAGCCAGCTCAGGACTACAAGCAGTCCTGTAAAACCCCACCCTCTCCCAGAGAACACATCAGCCAGAGATCAAACAACACTTTCACTTCTATGAACGTACACAGTGTTGAGAGGTCGGGGTCAGGGATTCTTCATTAAGGAGTTGATCCCCGAGCTCTATTAGCAACGGTTCTTCTCCTTAACTCTGTGATCATTCGGCAGTGTCAGTGTGTCTCACCCTCCAAGTGCGATATGCCCCCAGGTCGAGTGATTCACCTTCTCCCTTAATTCACCTGCAATGCATAAACTCTTGGACATACAGGTTTGGTTAGCAAACAGTTTCTCATTTGTTTTTTCTGATTATATATTTAACTTCTATGCCTATTTTTTTTAGCTAGAAATTTTTAATTTTAAATAAGTTTATTATCCAATAGGCCCCATCCTTTCCTAGACCACAATGTACCCTCCCCCGTTTGATACCTGGCTCTGGCCAGGTATCAACCTTACCTACTCTAAATAATGACTGAGTACATCATATTATAGGAACGTCCCTTTTATTCGCCGCATATCCAATTCTCCCTTGGGCGTACATTCATATCTATTCTTTTCCAATTCTCTGTCAAGTGACTTATCTACTTTGAAATGTATCTATGCTGCTTATATATGTTAACCCCTTTCTCTCCTATCTTATTTCACAGCCTACCTTGCTCATTTCCTGGTCCACCCTCTTCACTCTGCTTTCAAACCTTCAAGGTCTCAACAGTGCGGGGTAGACCCCTCTGTCTGCCCTTTTTTAATAATAGTCAATAACAACTATGTGTTCCTTTGCAATATTAACTAAGTGTCTCACTGTTTTGACTTTATCTGAAATCATGGATTTAAAAATAACAACATGTCTTATAGTGTCAATCTCTAAAGTCCTTACATAACCTTAATAAACCTATCTCTATCTTCTAATGGCCAATACAAATGCTTACCTTATGGTCAAGAGTTATAAACTCTATTATAATCAATTTACCTCAAAACTAGTATCCCAAATGACACAAATTCATTATTCTCACTACATTTCCCCGTGAGTGATCAAGTCACCGGAAAATGCAACGAAAACAGAAAAATAGGTCAAAAGGTTACACCTACATTCGTGTTCCATACCATATCCAGACATACCAAAAGAACCCTTTATCTTCTCAAAGTCCCTTACCTAAATAAAACTCAGAAAGTAAAACTCCTATTCCAATATGAGTGTATTCTTTTAAGATATCTTGTCTCTGGGAACACGGAAACCCTTATCCTAAACATTTACTACAAAAACAAAATTATGTCACCAGCATTCAACCAGGCTCCCCGTCGGCTGGGAGACCGTTGAGTGCTGCAATACTGCCATCTTCTGTCCATTCTCTGCACAGCTCTCCACCCACTCTTATTCAACCTTCTCAATTTGAGCCATATTAGTTTCTTATTTTAACTGTTGTTTTACAAATTTTTGATTTTTCTTGATCTGTTATTACCTAGTTAGACTAGAGTGTCCGTGACATACATCCATGGGGATCCGGTTATAGTTATTCTATTAACCATGTGAAAGTGCCCAGGGACACCCCAAATATCAATAGGAATATCACAAATAAGGGGCCAGATATCCCTAGCCTTGCCCAGGGAGGGAGAAATGTCCCTCTAACTGGGCGAGGTTTCTTTTTGCAGGGGAGGCGGAGTTTGATGCCGCATCCCCTGAGTCAGGAATGTCTTAATTTAAAATCGAATTTAGCTGTTTAATTCAGCTCTGACTTCTGTCAGTGTTCTAGAAGGGATTGGGGCTGGAGTGCAATGTGTGAGGTGGTGCCAAGGTGCGCCTGATTTACCTTTGACCTGGACTGAGTGTGAAGTAACCTCCCTCACTTCGTACAGTCCAGTCCACCTGGGTTCTAGCCACTTTCTCTTGTGGACTTTAACCCCACCCAGTCACCAATTTTTACCTTCAGTGGTGCCGGATCTCCCGTCAGCTTCCCCGTTGGACCTTGTGAATCTGTGTGGAGAGAGCTGCAGAAAGTTCCGTCAATTATCAGACATTACAATTTGTTGTACATCAAGGGCGGGCATATGACCTCCCTCTCTTGGTGGACCAAGCATGACTCCTCCAGCCATTGTCTCATGAGGAGAGAGGTGGGTGCCTGCACCTGGAGAGGCTCTCATGGCCAGCAACGCCAGGGGCAGGACTTCAACCCAAATCAACTTCAAACCTGCACATACATTTGATTGGCGCGTTCCACGAGACTTATGAGATTGTGGCCTGTACACTAACCCAAACTTGTGCACAATACCCAATCTTTCCTTCACCTGTCTCAGGTGTTAGTTACTGAAATGGGACCCGTTTGTCGGATCGGATTTGCCTTGGAACTCCATACCTTGGTATGAGTTCGGTTTGGAGCCACTTAATGACCGATTTTGCATCCTCCCTTGCTGTTGGTATTGCCTCAACCCATTTAGAGAACCTGTCTACCATAACTAACAGGTACCTTTTTCAATTTTTCACATTGTCTTGCCCCATATCTGTGTAATCTATGCTGATGTCCTGAAAACAAGCATTTGGGACTGGGTATGAACCCATGGGCGTTTGATATGGTTTCTTTGGATTGTGGCTACCACAAATGCTACACTCGTCACAAAACAAATCTGTCATGTCTTTCATGTGGGGGTGCCACCAGATGTGGGACACCTTTTGTAAAGTCTTCAGTTTGCCTTCGTGTGTGGGCCCATGTGCTTCTCGTATTAGTTCTGGACAGAGGTTTGCAGGGGCCACTAGTCTGCCATCATGGCATCTCCACAGTTCATCAAGTCCTTTGGTGGCCCCTTTCTGTCCCCATACTGAGTATTCATAGTGTCCTGCTGAAAACTGGAGTTCTTTTATGTGTTGCCCTGTGAGCTCAGTCCGAGCTGGTTGGATCTGAAGTATCATTTGTCTCGGGGTGTATCCACCAGCTTTCTTGGCTACTTTGTCAGCTGCACCATTTCCCTCGCTGACTCTGTTTTTCAGTTGTTGATGTCCTTTATGGTGAAGTTGCGTCTAACCCATTGTGTTCCATCAGTATGGACTGCTCCATGAGCATACTCTGAGTCGGTGTAGATGTTTAAAGTCTTTCCTTCAGCTCTTTCCAGAGCTTGTGTCAACCCTATGATTTCAGCTAACTGGGCTGATGCAGGTGTGTGATGATGGCAGATTCCAAAGTCACATGTGATCTATCCGGGAGCTGCTGCACCACTGCGTATGCTGCTATGTTCCCTTCCTCTCCTCTATAGCAGCATCCATCTGTGTATAACCATAGGTCCGGGTTGGTGAGTGGTTCGTTCCCCAGGTCAGGTCTCAGTTTCAGTTCTTGTGCAGCTCTTTCTGCACAGGAGTGGGGCAGACCTTCTTCAGCATTGAGTGCGTCTGCCATGTTTTTGTCAGTGTTGACAAATGTGATGTGTGATTGTGTGCATTTATTCTGGATTTTCGTTTTCCTTTCAGCGCTGAACGTGAATTCTTTGCTCATCAGATATGCTGCAACCCCATGGTGGGTGTGTATTTCCAATGGATGGCACATTACCAAATGGGCTGTTTTTTCAATAGCTTTTGCCACTGCAGCTACATACCTGTAACATGTGGTTTGTCCTACTTCGATGTGGTCCAATTTGGAGGAGTGATACATCAACACTCTACTCTCCCCCTCTTAGTCTAGGGGCGTATCCTCGTCCCCTATTGGCCAGAAACTGGCTTTGGGCCGGGGTTATTGGGTGCGGACACTGTCGCACCATGTGCCCAGCTTGTTTACAATTATGACAGCTTCCATAAGATCCAGAGTACCTCTGGGGCTGTCCCCATGTGGGTGAATAGTTTGATTGTGGTAGTGGGTAGTAGGGTTGTAGAGGTGGTTCCGAGGAAGGGTATGGCTGAAGCGGGTAGGCATACGGCAGTTGGAATGGCTGCTCCTGGGGTGGGTGTATAGATGGTCCCTGCTGGGTGAAGATGGGTAGTTGTTGTTGCTGTATCATTCGGGAAACAGTTTTTTCAATAATTTGTGAGATTTCTTGTTGGTCTTCAGCCACCATCTGTTTCTTGGGTTTCTCTCCTTTCTGGGCCTCTTTCAATTGTAGTTTCAAAAGTTGTACCTGTAGGGACTGGATTTGTGTTTCAGCCCCTCCCTTATCCTTATTGTATTGGGTGATGTGGTGATGCACATGGGAGTTGAACTGAGCCTGGGGAAGTGCCATTAACCCCACAGTGCCCCTGAGATGGGTTGGGGCCGATGGGGCTGCTGTGGTGGTAGGTGGGGCGTCATTATTGTTGGGCCTGCCCTCTTTGGTGTCAGTTGGTGCTCCAGTGACCACCCCCATCGTATCAGGTTTCCTGTAAGGGAGTGCTCTCCTCATTTCTTCAATCGCCCACATGCCTATTTTTAGTTCTGCCTCCGCTTTTTCCCTATGCTTTGTTCCTTCCTTCTTAAATAAGTGACTCTTATTCTTTTCAATTTCACTTTCTATCCCTTCTTTTACTGCTTCCCCTAATTCTTTCTCCATAGTGAGGAGTTGCCCTTTTGATGGGGCCGTACCAGTAAGGTAACCTTCTTGCGTCCATTTTAGCCTCACTTTTTCCCAGATCTTTTTAATGGCTTTATATTCTATTCTCCCCCCTGCTCTGTCTTCCATTCTCTGATCTAAGTATTCATTGAATTTGTGTTTGGGGACGATAGTCGTAGTCATTTTGTCGTTAAGCTATGTCTGGGTCTATTCTATTTTGGTGCGCTTAGCCCGTCACTTGATCGAAACCAGCGATGTAATTTCCGTATCTTCAGTAAATTATTTTTCCGTTTTCCAACAATATTTCAGCTATATCCTTTGGAACAGTATACTAATATATTCACGCGCTCCTGATATAATTGGAATGACAATTTTAGGATCTTTTATTCGAAAGCTATTATTGCTTTTAACTTTTTCGATTAATTTGAACTTTTTCGATCAATTAAATACTTTGCCAAAACATTTCAGAAATTTCCTTTGGGGACAATATACTAGTATATTCTAGCGCTTCTAAAATAATTGTCAAATTAATTCTAACCCTAAAGGATTTACCAACAGCACGAGAGGGGAAAATCAGGTCAACTTCCCCACAGAAAATAACTGCTTCACAGTAGACTCGGCGGTCATTTCAACACAGCCTCAACTCAGCATATGGCTAATTAGTAGCAATCGGCCTCGTGGAACGTTCAATCACTCACATTAATTTGGAGAGTTTCAGGTTTAAATACCATTACTCCTATTTCAAGCTTAGATTTATCACCGATGCTCCTAGTTGAAGAATATTTCGACTAGTCCCAGATTACTAATGCAACTTGAATCCCAATACGCCAAGCTTAGATTTATCACCGATGCTCCTAGTGGGGTGCCATGTCCACTAACCCCAGATTACTAATTCGACTTGAACAGACTACATTACATTTCAACACTTCATCAAGCTTAGATTTATCCCCGATACTCCTAGTTGAAGAACAATTCAACTAGTTCCA
Organism: Salvelinus namaycush; assembly: GCF_016432855.1. NCBI lineage: Eukaryota > Metazoa > Chordata > Actinopteri > Salmoniformes > Salmonidae > Salvelinus > Salvelinus namaycush. Next base: position 26,981 of record NW_024059732.1, read on the forward strand.
GATTACTAATACGACTTGAACAGACTACATTACATTTCAATACTTCATCAAGCTTAGATTTATCCCCGATACTCCTAGTTGAAGAACAATTCAACTAGTTCCAGATTACTAATACGACTTGATTTTATACTTCGCAAATATCTTTACACAATGCCTTAGATTCTAAACAATTCCACATAAATTTAGCAACAATTCACACTCACCACCGTACTCCTGATCATTGAATTTAGATATTGGCTATAATACAATATACAGATTTTGATTAAACAGGCATCTGCTTACCTTTTAGTTTCGAGCTCTTTTGATCAGTTTCCTGGGTGAGTTGAATCGCGATTCTCCTTCAAAAAAGGTCACCTCTCCTTCTGGAATCTTTCTCCCACGCGTCTCCTGTCTGATCAACTTTCTATTGGACCGAAATCAAAGATGTCTTAACCATCCTCTGCTTACCAAGTTTCTGTTGATAAAACGTTTACTGGAGACAGGAGAACAAGTGGAGACATAGGACGAGGTGGATATTTGTATAATAAGGCCGTTTTATTCAAGTGTAAAGATATCAGGCAAAAGCGTGCACGGCCCCTTTCTGTCTGATTCTTATGGAATCGTCGGAGAAGAGGCCGCTCTAAACAGTACATTCAGATTATATAGGCAACTAGCAAAGTAGGTTGATCTTGTCGTCTGGCCTTCCGATTGGTCGATCTGGGTCGTGGGTTGTCCTGTCCGGGCCTGATGTCAACATTCCATTGGCTCTTCCCACAGTCCTTTGTCTTGTGCTCCAACCTTGAGTTGTGTGTGTCTGTGATTGTCATGGGGGAGGGGAGTTGTGTGTGTGTCGATGGTTGTCGTCTAATGAGACCAGCATATGTCCAAGAGAAAGAGGGGTTGTGTGCATGTTGTGTCAAATATAGCTAATGTTGAGAAGTTGTTAAAACAAGTTACCAATATCTAATACAATTTCTTACACTTCGGTAAAAAAGGTCAGAAGTTAGCAGATTCATTCAATTCAAAACAACTATCATTTTGACCACTAAACCAAAGAGTTTGACAAAAATATATTGGATTAAAACTTCCTCTACTTTTCTGCTTGTCAAATGCGGAGAAGGTTTATTCAGTATGGAACTTACGTTACAGCAGTTTCACTAAATGCACTACCATGTGTTTTTTAAACTTTCACAAACAACTGCCGTTTTGACCCCTTTCCCAACATTTTACAGAAAAAAATGTTTGCTATATAAAATCTACCCCTACTCTTCTGCTTTTCAAGCAACAAGTCGGATTTCAAATCGGGGCTACCAATCTGTAACTAGAGCTATTTTTGTAACCCTTCGCCTGTTTTTCTGGCTTCGGTAAAAAAGGTCAGAAGTTAGCAGATTCATTCAATTCAAAACAACTATCATTTTGACCACTAAACCAAAGAGTTTGACAAAAATATATTGGATTAAAACTTCCTCTACTTCTCTGCTTGTCAAATGCGGAGAAGGTTTATTCAGTATGGAACTTACGTTACAGCAGTTTCACTAAATGCACTACCATGTGTTTTTTAAACTTTCACAAACAACTGCCGTTTTGACCCCTTTCCCAACATTTTACAGAAAAAAATGTTTGCTATATAAAATCTTACCCTACTCTTCTGCTTTCAAGCACGAAGTCGGATTTCAAATCGGGGCTACCAATCTGTAACTAGAGCTATTTTTGTAACCCATCGCCTGTTTTTCTGGCTTCGGTAAAAAAGGTCAGAAGTTAGCAGATTCATTCAATTCAAAACAACTATCATTTTGACCACTAAACCAAAGAGTTTGACAAAAATATATTGGATTAAAACTTCCTCTACTTTTCTGCTTGTCAAATGCGGAGAAGGTTTATTCAGTATGGAACTTACGTTACAGCAGTTTCACTAAATGCACTACCATGTGTTTTTTAAACTTTCACAAACAACTGCCGTTTTGACCCCTTTCCCAACATTTTACAGAAAAAAATGTTTGCTATATAAAATCTACCCTACTCTTCTGCTTTTCAAGCACGAAGTCGGAATTCAAATCGGGGCTACCAATCTGTAACTAGAGCTATTTTTGTAACCCATCGCCTGTTTTTCTGGCTTCGGTGAAACATGTCAGAATTTAGCAAATTCATTCAATTCAAAACAACTATCATTTTGACCACTAAACCAAAGAGTTTGACAAAAATATATTGGATTAAAACTTCCTCTACTTCTCTGCTTGTCAAATGCGGAGAAGGTTTATTCAGTATGGAACTTACGTTACAGCAGTTTTACTAAATGCATTACCATGTGTTTTTTAAACTTTCACAAACAACTGCCGTTTTGACCCCTTTCCCAACATTTTACAGAAAAACATGTTTTCTATATCAAATCTACCCCTACTCTTCTGCTTTTCAAGCAACAAGTCGGATTTCAAATCGGGGCTACCAATCTGTAACTAGAGCTATTTTTGTAACCCTTCGCCTGTTTTTCTGGCTTCGGTAAAAAAGGTCAGAAGTTAGCAGATTCATTCAATTCAAACAACTATCATTTTGACCACTAAACCAAAGAGTTTGACAAAAATATATTGGATTAAACTTCCTCTACTTCTCTGCTTGTCAAATGCGGAGAAGGTTTATTCAGTATGGAACTTACGTTACAGCAGTTTCACTAAATGCACTACCATGTGTTTTTTAAACTTTCACAAACAACTGCCGTTTTGACCCCTTTCCCAACATTTTACAGAAAAAAATGTTTGCTATATAAAATCTTACCCTACTCTTCTGCTTTTCAAGCACGAAGTCGGATTTCAAATCGGGGCTACCAATCTGTAACTAGAGCTATTTTTGTAACCCATCGCCTGTTTTTCTGGCTTCGGTGAAACATGTCAGAATTTAGCAAATTCATTCAATTCAAAACAACTATCATTTTGACCACTAAACCAAAGAGTTTGACAAAAATATATTGGATTAAAACTTCCTCTACTTCTCTGCTTGTCAAATGCGGAGAAGGTTTATTCAGTATGGAACTTACGTTACAGCAGTTTTACTAAATGCACTACCATGTGTTTTTAAACTTTCACAAACAACTGCCGTTTTGACCCCTTTCCCAACATTTTACAGAAAACAATGTTTTCTATATCAAATCTACCCCTACTCTTCTGCTTTTCAAGCAACAAGTCGGATTTCAAATCGGGGCTACCAATCTGTAACTAGAGCTATTTTTGTAACCCTTCGCCTGTTTTTCTGGCTTAGGTCAGAATTTAGCAAATTCATTCAATTCAAAACAACTATCATTTTGACCACTAAACCAAAGAGTTTGACAAAAATATTTGGATTAAAACTTCCTCTACTTCTCTGCTTGTCAAATACGGAGAAGGTTTATTCAGTATGGAACTTACGTTACAGCAGTTTATAAATAAAACTAGACATGGTAGGCATTTAGTAAAATCTGCTGTAACGTAAGTTCCATACTGAATAAACCTTCTCCGCATTGACAAGCAGAGAAGTAGAGGGAGTGTTAATCCAATATATTTTTGTCAAACTCTTTGGTTTAGTGGTTCAAAATGATAGTTGTTTTGAATTTAATGAATCTGCTAACTTCTGACATTTTTTAACGAAGCCAGAAAAACAGGCGAAGGGTTAACAAAAAAGTCTCTAGTTACAGATTGGTAGCCCGATTTGAATTAACCGACTTGTTGCTTGAAAAGAGCAGAAGAGTAGGGGTAGATTTTATATAGAAAACATGTTGTTTGTGTTGAAATAATTGGTGGGAAAGGGGTCAAGAACGGCAGTTGTTTAGTGAAACTTGTTTTAAAAAACACATGGTAGATGCATTTAGTAAAACTGCTTGTAACGTAAGTTCCATAGAATAAACCTTCTCCGCATTTGACAAGCAGAGAAGTAGAGGGAAAGTTTTAATCCAATATATTTTTTGCAAACTCTTTGGTTTGTCAAAATGATAGTTGTTTGAATTTAATGAATCTGCTAACTTCTGACATTTTTTACGAAGCCAGAAAAACAGGCGTAAGGGTTACAAAAATAGACTCTAGTTACAGATTGGTAGCCCCGATTTGAAATCCGACTTGTTGCTTGAAAAGCAGAAGAGTAGGGGTAGATTTTATATAGAAAACATTGTTTCTGTAAAATGTTGGGAAAGGGGTCAAAACGGCAGTTGTTTGTGAAAGTTTAAAAACACATGGTAGTGCATTTAGTAAACTGCTGTAACGTAAGTTCCATACTGAATAAACCTCTCCGCATTTTGACAGCAGAGAAGTAGAGGGAAGTTTTAATCAATATATTTTGTCAAATTTTTGGTTTAGTGGTCAAAATGATAGTTGTTTTGAATTAATGAATCTGCATACTTCTGCACATTTTTTACCGAGCCAGCCAAAAAAACAGGCGAGGGTTACAAAAAGAGCTCTAGTACAGATTGGTGTACCCGATTTGAAATCCGATTCTGTTGCTGAAAAAGAAGATAGGGGTGTTTTATATAGAAACATTGTTTTCTGTAAAATGTTGGGAAAGGGGTCAAAACGGCAGTGGTTTGTGAAAGTTGTTTTGAATTTAATGAATCTGCTAACTTCCTGACATTTTTTAACAGAAGCCAGAGAAAACAGGCGAAGGGTTACAAAAATAGCTCTAGTTACAGATTGGTAGCCCCGATTTGAAATCCGACTTGTTGCTTGAAAGCAGAGAGTAGGGGTAGATTTATATAGGAAACATTTTTTCTGTAAAATGGTGGGAAAGGGGTCCAAAACGGCAGTTGTTGTGAAAGTTTAAAACAAACACCATGGTAGTGCATTTAGTAAAACGCTGTGACGTAAGTTCCATTACTGAATAAACCTTCTCCGCATTTGACAAGCAGAGAAGTAGAGGGAAGTTTTAATCCAGAATATTTTTGTCAATACTCTTTGGTTAGTGGTCAAAAGATAGTTGTTTTGAATTTATGAATCTGCTAACTTGTGACTTTTTACCGAAGCCAGAAAAAAGGAGCGAAGGGTTACAAAAAGAGTCTAGTTACAGATTGGAGCCCCAGATTGAAATCCAACTTTGTTGCTTGAAAAGCAGAAGAGAGGGGTATGTATTTTATATGAAAACATTGTTTGTCTGTAAAATGTTGGGAAAGGGGTCAACGGCAGTGTATGTGAAAGTTTAAAAAACACATGGTATGTGCATTGTAGTAAAAC
>NW_024059733.1:0-32140 GCF_016432855.1 Salvelinus namaycush
TTATTAGGTGTTGGTAAGGATAGTAGAGAGCAGTCATTGTTTCTGCTGGGTTATTAGGTGTTGGTAAGGATAGAAGAGAGCAGTCATTGTTTCTGCTGGGTTATTAGGTGTTGGTAAGAAGAGAGCAGTCATTGTTTCTGCTGGGTTATTAGGTGTTGGTAAGGATAGTAGAGAGCAGTCATTGTTTCTGCTGGGTTATTAGGTGTTGGTAAGGATAGTAGAGAGCAGTCATTGTTTCTGCTGGGTTATTAGGTGTTGGTAAGGATAGAAGAGAGCAGTCATTGTTTCTGCTGGGTTATTAGGTGTTGGTAAGAAGAGAGCAGTCATTGTTTCTGCTGGGTTATTAGGTGTTGGTAAGGATAGTAGAGAGCAGTCATTGTTTCTGCTGGGTTATTAGGTGTTGGTAAGGATAGTAGAGAGCAGTCATTGTTTCTGCTGGGTTATTAGGTGTTGGTAAGGATAGAAGAGAGCAGTCATTGTTTCTGCTGGGTTATTAGGTGTTGGTAAGGATAGTAGAGAGCAGTCATTGTTTCTGCTGGGTTATTAGGTGTTGGTAAGGATAGTAGAGAGCAGTCATTGTTTCTGTTGGGTTATTAGGTGTTGGTAAGGATAGAAGAGAGCAGTCATTGTTTCTGCTGGGTTATTAGGTGTTGGTAAGGATAGAGAGAGCAGTCATTGTTTCTGCTGGGTTATTAGGTGTTGGTAAGGATAGTAAGAGAGCAGTCATTGTTTCTGCTGGGTTATTAGGTGTTGGTAAGGATAGTAGAGAGCAGTCATTGTTTCTGCTGGGTTATTAGGTGTTGGTAAGGATAGAAGAGAGCAGTCATTGTTTCTGCTGGGTTATTAGGATTGGATAGGTAGCGTTGTGTCCTCTGTGTCTATATGGTCAGACCTCATCTTTTAAGGATGTGATGAGTGGCCAACCCTTTGCCCAGTAAGGCCTCAGGAGCGTCTGAGACCTGGGACTGTAATGACAGGTAGTCGGTTGGTCAGTTATTTAGTTCCCACTGGGCACGCCACATCATTTCAACTTGAAAATGCGGGTAATATTTGGTTAAGATGTTGATTATTGAGATTTGAACCTATATTCACCCACATAAAGACAGTTATTTAATTCCGGTACTATCGAGTTTGAAAACTATACTCAACTAATAATCAACTACATTTAAAGATTGAGGTTGAGAACACATTGTGACCAAAACATATCATAGTCAGACACACTGTGGTCTGATCTCCGACCAGAGGTAGTCAGACACACTGTGGTCTGATCTCCGACCAGAGGTAGTCAGACACACTGTGGTCTGATCTCCGACCAGAGGTAGTCAGACACACTGTGGTCTGATCTCCGACCAGAGGTAGTCAGACACACTGTGGTCTGATCTCCGACCAGAGGTAGTCAGACACACTGTGGTCTGATCTCCGACCAGAGGTAGTCAGACACACTGTGGTCTGATCTCCGACCAGAGGTAGTCAGACACACTGTGGTCTGATCTCCGACCAGAGGTAGTCAGACACACTGTGGTCTGATCTCCGACCAGAGGTAGTCAGACACACTGTGGTCTGATCTCCGACCAGAGGTAGTCAGACACTCACACATATTTGAATGAATTAGATTTAAATTGTTGTATGGAAGCAACAATGACCTCTCCAGCATCCCCACAGGGAGGCCAGTCTGTATGGAAGCAACAATGACCTCTCCAGCATCCCAACAGGGAGCTCAGTCTGTATGGAAGCAACAATGACCTCTCCAGCATCCCTACAGGGAGGTCAGTCTGTATGGAAGCAACAATGACCTCTCCAGCATCCCTACAGAGAGGTCAGTCTGTATGGAAGCAACAATGACCTCTCCAGCATCCCCACAGAGAGGTCAGTCTGTATGGAAGCAACAATGACCTCTCCAGCATCCCTACAGAGAGGTCAGTCTGTATGGAAGCAACAATGACCTCTCCAGCATCCCTACAGGGAGCTCAGTCTGTATGGAAGCAACAATGACCTCTCCAGCATCCCTACAGGGAGCTCAGTCTGTATGGAAGCAACAATGACCTCTCCAGCATCCCCACAGGGAGGTCAGTCTGTATGGAAGCAACAAAGACCTCTCCAGCATCCCCACAGGGAGGTCAGTCTGTATGGAAGCAACAATGACCTCTCCAGCATCCCTACAGGGAGCTCAGTCTGTATGGAAGCAACAATGACCTCTCCAGCATCCCTACAGGGAGCTCAGTCTGTATGGAAGCAACAATGACCTCTCCAGCATCCCCACAGGGACCTCAGTCTGTATGGAAGCAACAATGACCTCTCCAGCATCCCCACAGTTAGGTCAGTCTGTATGCAAGCAACAATGACCTCTCCAGCATCCCCACAGGGAGCTCAGTCTGTATGGAAGCAACAGTGACCTCTCCAGCATCCCCACAGGGAGCTCAGTCTGTATGGAAGCAACAATGACCTCTCCAGCATCCCCACAGGGAGGTCAGTCTGTATGGAAGCAACAATGACCTCTCCAGCATCCCAACAGGGAGGTCAGTCTGGGTAAATGGAGCTACTGGGAGTTATTTAACTAACTATGAAGAGCTTTTAGAGAATCAATCATCAGATTCACGCCAAAAACAATACAAATCAGCCTGCAGCAATGTCCTTCCTTCCGTCTGTCTGTCTGCCTCTACACTATTCTACACTGAGTTTGATTCTGTTACTAAATAAATGACTACCTCTGTGACACTCATATTACTGAATACAACACATATTCTCCAACCCAACAGACCTCTAAACTGAGGAGAGGGAGGGTTAGATGGAGAGAGTTTGGAGGAGACGGGAGAGAGGGTTAGGAGGAGAGAGGAGAGCATAGAGAGGGTTAGGAGGAGAGAGGAGAGCATAGAGAGGGTTAGGAGGAGAGAGGAGAGCATAGAGAGGGTTAGGAGGAGAAAGGAGAGAGGTTTAGGAGGAGAGAGGAGAGAGGGTTAAGAGGAGAGAGGAGAGAGGGTTAGGAGGAGCGAGGAGACATGTTTAGGAATAGAGAGGGTTAGGAGGAGAGAGGAAAGAGGGTTAGGAGGAGGATGGACAGAGGGTTAAAAGGAGAGAGTGTAACACAGGTCAATGAATTCATTAATATTATGAGAAATGTGAGAGAAACGACCCACTAGATTATCAGCCATTCAAAAGTGCACAAATCCTTAAGGACGTGCCTGTGATTGACAGTTCAATCATTGCAATCTCGAGCCTTCTAGAGGAAGCGCCATGTTTATGACAAACTTTCTCCTGCTTGTGAAAACTGCTCTAAAGCTATAAATAACGAGTAAAACCTAGATGTATTTTCAGAGAAATGCTGACAATTGATGGTCCATTCATCACATCGTCTTGAGAAGCAGTTGAATGTGTTTGTGGACCATTTAGTTGGTGAGTTTTATTTTTCATCAATGAAGCTACTGTATTGCCCGCCGTGTTAGCAGGCCAATGGTAACGTTTCTATTTGTTAGTGAATGTAAATTGTGCCGTTTATGCTAATTCCTAAGCAAACTTTTGTAGAAGTAAATATACTTTTTCCATGTGAACAATATTGTTATAAATATACATATATTGAATCTCCCATTCCTCGCAAAAAAATTTAAAAAGCTGTTGCCCAGCAAATCACTGCCTTTCTTCAGCCACATGTCCAAGCCCGTATCAACTAAACCCTTCCAGAAACCACAAATCACAACAGGCCAACACACCCAACTCCCTTCCAGAAACCACAAATCACAACAGGCCAACACACCCAACTCCCTTCCAGAAACCACAAATCACAACAGACCAACACACCCAACTCCCTTCCAGAAACCACAAATCACAACAGACCAACCACCCAACTCCCTTCCAGAAACCACAAATCACAACAGGCCAACAGACCCAACTCCCTTCCAGAAACCACAAATCACAACAGGCCAACACACCCAACTCCCTTCCAGAAACCACAAATCACAACAGGCCAACACACCCAACTCCCTTCCAGAAACCACAAATCACAACAGGCCAACAAACCCAACTCCCTTCCAGAAACCACAAATCACAACAGGCCAACAGACCCAACTCCCTTCCAGAAACCACAAATCACAACAGGCCAACCACCCAACTCCCTTCCAGAAACCACAAATCACAACAGGCCAACCACCCAACTCCCTTCCAGAAACCACAAATCACAACAGGCCAACACACCCAACTCCCTTCCAGAAACCACAAATCACAACAGGCCAACACACCCAACTCCCTTCCAGAAACCACAAATCACAACAGGCCAACACACCCAACTCCCTTCCAGAAACCACAAATCACAACAGGCCAACACACCCAACTCCCTTCCAGAAACCACAAATCACAACAGGCCAACACACCCAACTCCCTTCCAGAAACCACAAATCACAACAGGCCAACACACCCAACTCCCTTCCAGAAACCACAAATCACAACAGGCCAACACACCCAACTCCCTTCCAGAAACCACAAATCACAACAGGCCAACACACCCAACTCCCTTCCAGAAACCACAAATCACAACAGGCCAACCACCCAACTCCCTTCCAGAAACCACAAATCACAACAGGCCAACACACCCAACTCCCTTCCAGAAACCACAAATCACAACAGGCCAACACACCCAACTCCCTTCCAGAAACCACAAATCACAACAGGCCAACACACCCAACTCCCTTCCAGAAACCACAAATCACAACAGGCCAACACACCCAACTCCCTTCCAGAAACCACAAATCACAACAGGCCAACCACCCAACTCCCTTCCAGAAACCACAAATCACAACAGGCCAACACACCCAACTCCCTTCCAGAAACCACAAATCACAACAGGCCAACACACCCAACTCCCTTCCAGAAACCACAAATCACAACAGGCCAACCACCCAACTCCCTTCCAGAAACCACAAATCACAACAGGCCAACACACCCAACTCCCTTCCAGAAACCACAAATCACAACAGGCCAACACACCCAACTCCCTTCCAGAAACCACAAATCACAACAGGCCAACACACCCAACTCCCTTCCAGAAACCACAAATCACAACAGGCCAACACACCCAACTCCCTTCCAGAAACCACAAATCACAACAGGCCAACACACCCAACTCCCTTCCAGAAACCACAAATCACAACAGGCCAACACACCCAACTCCCTTCCAGAAACCACAAATCACAACAGGCCAACACACCCAACTCCCTTCCAGAAACCACAAATCACAACAGGCCAACCACCCAACTCCCTTCCAGAAACCACAAATCACAACAGGCCAACACACCCAACTCCCTTCCAGAAACCACAAATCACAACAGGCCAACACACCCAACTCCCTTCCAGAAACCACAAATCACAACAGGCCAACAGACCCAACTCCCTTCCAGAAACCACAAATCACAACAGGCCAACCACCCAACTCCCTTCCAGAAACCACAAATCACAACAGGCCAACACACCCAACTCCCTTCCAGAAACCACAAATCACAACAGGCCAACAGACCCAACTCCCTTCCAGAAACCACAAATCACAACAGGCCAACCACCCAACTCCCTTCCAGAAACCACAAATCACAACAGGCCAACACACCCAACTCCCTTCCAGAAACCACAAATCACAACAGGCCAACACACCCAACTCCCTTCCAGAAACCACAAATCACAACAGGCCAACAGACCCAACTCCCTTCCAGAAACCACAAATCACAACAGGCCAACCACCCAACTCCCTTCCAGAAACCACAAATCACAACAGGCCAACACACCCAACTCCCTTCCAGAAACCACAAATCACAACAGGCCAACACACCCAACTCCCTTCCAGAAACCACAAATCACAACAGGCCAACAAACCCAACTCCCTTCCAGAAACCACAAATCACAACAGGCCAACAAACCCAACTCCCTTCCAGAAACCACAAATCACAACAGGCCAACAAACCCAACTCCCTTCCAGAAACCACAAATCACAACAGGCCAACAAACCCAACTCCCTTCCAGAAACCACAAATCACAACAGGCCAACACACCCAACTCCCTTCCAGAAACCACAAATCACAACAGACCAACACACCCAACTCCCTTCCAGAAACCACAAATCACAACAGGCCAACACACCCAACTCCCTTCCAGAAACCACAAATCACAACAGGCCAACACACCCAACTCCCTTCCAGAAACCACAAATCACAACAGGCCAAGACACCCAACTCCCTTCCAGAAACCACAAATCACAACAGGCCAACAAACCCAACTCCCTTCCAGAAACCACAAATCACAACAGGCCAACACACCCAACTCCCTTCCAGAAACCACAAATCACAACAGACCAACACACCCAACTCCCTTCCAGAAACCACAAATCACAACAGGCCAACAAACCCAACTCCCTTCCAGAAACCACAAATCACAACAGGCCAACACACCCAACTCCCTTCCAGAAACCACAAATCACAACAGGCCAAGACACCCAACTCCCTTCGCAGAACGACCATCCTACTCTGGGTGCTTTGACCAGAGCTGAAACCCCAAGAGTCACTGCCTACGCCCCCCCCGCCAACATCCCCTTCCTTTCAGTTAATACCGCACCAGCTGGTGTTACCCCTGTCGCTAGGCCCATGGACAGGAAGAGCCATGACACCGGGTCATCCTACACACTGCTCAATGAGAAACTGTGGAAGGAGGTTCAAGGTCCACAATACAACTTGAAGCCGTGGACAGAAGGTCCACTGTATCTGGCTGACGGTGAGGCTAAACGACCACTTGGATGGAGTGAGGTGGAGCTGGCTGACGGTGAGGCTAAACGACCACTTGGATGGAGTGAGGTGGAGCTGGCTGACGGTGAGGCTAAACGACCACTTGGATGGAGTGAGGTGGAGCTGGCTGATGGTGAGGCTAAACGACCACTTGGATGGAGTGAGGTGGAGCTGGCTGACGGTGAGGCTAAACGACCACTTGGATGGAGTGAGGTGGAGCTGGCTGATGGTGAGGCTAAACGACCACTTGGATGGAGTGAGGTGGAGCTGGCTGACGGTGAGGCTAAACGACCACTTGGATGGAGTGAGGTGGAGCTGGCTGATGGTGAGGCTAAACGACCACTTGGATGGAGTGAGGTGGAGCTGGCTGACGGTGAGGCTAAACGACCACTCGGATGGAGTGAGGTGGAGCTGGCTGATGGTGAGGCTAAACGACCACTTGGATGGAGTGAGGTGGAGCTGTTTGATGGTGAGGCTAAACGACCACTTGGATGGAGTGAGGTGGAGCTGGCTGATGGTGAGGCTAAACGACCACTTGGATGGAGTGAGGTGGAGCTGGCTGACGGTGAGGCTAAACGACCACTTGGATGGAGTAAGGTGGAGCTGGCTGACGGTGAGGCTAAACGACCACTTGGATGGAGTGAGGTGGAGCTGGCTGACGGTGAGGCTAAACGACCACTTGGATGGAGTGAGGTGGAGCTGGCTGACGGTGAGGCTAAACGACCACTTGGATGGAGTGAGGTGGAGCTGGCTGATGGTGAGGCTAAACGACCACTTGGATGGAGTGAGGTGGAGCTGGCTGACGGTGAGGCTAAACGACCACTTGGATGGAGTGAGGTGGAGCTGGCTGATGGTGAGGCTAAACGACCACTTGGATGGAGTGAGGTGGAGCTGGCTGACGGTGAGGCTAAACGACCACTTGGATGGAGTGAGGTGGAGCTGGCTGACGGTGAGGCTAAACGACCACTTGGATGGAGTGAGGTGGAGCTGGCTGACGGTGAGGCTAAACGACCACTCGGATGGAGTGAGGTGGAGCTGGCTGACGGTGAGGCTAAACGACCACTGGGATGGAGTGAGGTGGAGCTGGCTGACGGTGAGGCTAAACGACCACTTGGATGGAGTGAGGTGGAGCTGGCTGATGGTGAGGCTAAACGACCACTTGGATGGAGTGAGGTGGAGCTGGCTGACGGTGAGGCTAAACGACCACTGGGATGGAGTGAGGTGGAGCTGGCTGACGGTGAGGCTAAACGACCACTTGGATGGAGTGAGGTGGAGCTGGCTGATGGTGAGGCTAAACGACCACTCGGATGGAGTGAGGTGGAGTTCCACCTGTGTAACCGCTCCTATATGATTCCTTCTGTTATCCTACAAACCAAGAACCTTGCTTTTCCTGTCGTGTTGGGAATTGATTTCATGTACTTCAGTGGTGTCCAGATTGATATCGCACACAATTGCTACTGGTTTCCATACAATCTGAGCAAGAAGCATTTCTTCCAATCAGAAGCTACAAAGTTACCTGATTGGTGTCCAAATGTGGCAGTCTCCTCTGCCATTGCTCCGGTACCACTAACCCTTAATCCTTCTGATGATCTCCTTTTACAGGCTGTGAGAAGAGCTGAGCTGGAACAGCCAGAAGGGTTAAGGCTGTTGGAACAGCTGCAGAATAACTCTGTATGTACTTCAAAGCTGGGACGCACCGGGCTCCTGAACCACAAAATATTCCAGGAAATGCCAATCAAGCAGAAGTCATATCGTTTGTCCGTAGCCATTCCCGTGGAGTACCTGGATCTCCTGGAGGTGTTCAACAAGGCCTGCGCTGTCTCTTCCTCCGCATCAACCCAACTGTGCCGTTGACCTTCTCCCAGGCACTACACCACCTCGGGCAGCTTTACTCCCTGTTGGGTCCGGAGACCAAGGCTATGGAGGAGCACATTGAGGACCCTCTCGCTGCAGGGAGTATTCATCCATCTGCCTCTCCCGCCGGACAAAACTCTGCGCCCGTGTATCGACTACCGGGGCCTTAATGACATCACGGTTAAAAAACGTTACCCTCTACCACTCATCTCTTCAACTTTCGAACCTCTTCAGGGAGCAAACATCTTCTCTAAGTTGGCCCTTCGAAATGCTTACCATCTTCAAGGAAAATGCTATGTCTGTCACAAACCCAACACCTCTCATCACCCCGAGAACCCCATACCCCACAGTAAAGCATGGTGGTGGCAGCATCATGCTGTGGGGATGTTTTTCATAGACTAGGAAACTGGTCAGAAATGAAGGAATGATGGATGGCACTAAATACAGGGAAATTCCTAAGGGAAACCTGCTTCAGTCTTCCAGAGATTTGAGACTGGGACGGAGGTTCACCTTCCAGCAGGACAATGACCCTAAGCATACTGCTAAAGCAACACTCGAGTGGTTTAAGGGAAAACATTTAAATGTTTTGGAATGGCCTAGTCAAAGCCCAGACCTCAATCCAATTGAGCATCTGTGGTATGACTTAAGGATTGCTGTGCTCCAGCGGAACCCATCCAACTTGAAGGAGCTGGAGCAGTTTTGCCTTGAAGAATGGGCAAAAATCCCAGTGGCTGGATGTGCCAAGCTTATAGAGACATACCCCAAGAGACTTGCAGCTGTAATTGCTGCAAAAGGTGGCTCTACAATGTATTGACTTTGGAGGGGTGAATAGTTATGCACGCTCAAGTTTTGTGTTATTTCTTGTTTGTTTCACAATAAAACATATTTTGCATCTTCAAATGATACAAACCCCCCAAAAATCCATTTTAATTCCAGGTTGTAAGGCAACAAAATAGGAAAAATGCCAAGGGGGTGAATACTTTCACAAGCCACTGTAGATCCCACTTTTCATATGTCTAGGATTAAACCTCTGTTTAAGAGGAGAGAGGGTTAGGCAGAGAGAGGAGAAAGGGTTAGGAGGAGAGAGGAGAGAGGGTTAGGAGGACAGAGGGTTAGAAGGAGAGAGGAGAGAGGGTTAGAAGGAGAGAGGAGAGAGGGTTAGGAGGAGAGAGGAGAGAGGGTTAGGAGGAGAGAGGAGAGAGGGTTAGGAGGAGAGAGGAGAGAGGGTTGGGAGGAGAGAGGGTTAGGAGGAGAGAGGAGAGAGGGTTAGGAAGAGAGAGGAGAGAGGGTTAGGAGGAGAGAGGAGAGAGGGCTCCGACACATAACGAAAAAGACATTGCAGACAAAATAATCTACAATTGACGTACTTTGAAAAACATGAACATGTAGTCTGTGTGTGCCTCTATGTCAGTATACACAAGTAGGTCACGAGGGGGAGAGGCGTTGTGCCGGGAGGTGTTTCCTGAAACGCTGGCAACACAAGGTCAGCCTTCACTGCTATGCAGACGACACACAGATGTACATTTCAATGAAACATGGTGAAGCCCCGAAGTTGCCCTCCCTGGAAGCCTGTGTTTCAGACATTTAAAAAAACCTTTAAGTAATGTTTGCACACTGTTTTACTCATTTCATATGTATATACTGTATCCTAGTCAAGTGCATCCTGTTTAACTAATGCTGTATATATTCTATATATACTATATCTGTATTCAATATATACTATATCTGTATTCAATATATACTATATCTGTATTCAATATATACTATATCTATATTCAATATATACTATATCTGTATTCAATATATACTATATCTGTATTCAATATATACTATATCTGTATTCTATATATACTATATCTGTATTCTATATATACTATATCTGTATTCTATATATAGTATATCTGTATTCAATATATACTATATCTGTATTCTATATATACTATATCTGTATTCTATATATACTATATCTGTATTCTATATATACTATATCTGTATTCTATATATACTATATCTGTATTCAATATATACTATATCTATATTCTATATATACTATATCTGTATTCAATATATACTATATCTGTATTCTATATATACTATATCTGTAGTCAATATATACTATGTCTGTATTCAATATATACTATATCTGTATTCAATATATACTATATCTGTATTCTATATATACTATATCTGTATTCTATATATACTATATCTGTATTCAATATATAGTATATCTGTATTCTATATATACTATATCTGTCACGCCTGCTCTCGCTCTTTCCCCGTGGCGCTCGAGTGCGCCAGGCTGCCCTGCATTACGCACTCCTGCTGCCCTGCATTACGCACTCTTGCTGCCCTGCATTACGCACTCTTGCTGCCCTGCATTACGCACTCCTGCTTCCCTGCATTACGCACTCTTGCTGCCCTGCATTACGCACTCCTGCATTACGCACTCCTGCTGCCCTGCATTACGCACTCCTGCTTCCCTGCATTACGCACTCTTGCTGCCCTGCATTACGCACTCCTGCATTACGCACTCCTGCTGCCCTGCATTACGCACTCCTGCTGCCCTGCATTACGCACTCTTGCTGCCCTGCATTACGCACTCCTGCTGCCCTGCATTACGCACTCCTGCTGCCCTGCATTACGCACTCCTGCTGCCCTCGTCACGTGCATCAGCGATTCATCGCACTCACCTGGACTCAATCACCTATGTTATTACCTCCCTATATCTGTCTGTTCCCCAGCTCTGTTCCCTGCTTCAGCATTAATTGTCATATGTCATAGTATTTACCGGTTCTGACGCTGTCCCTGTCCTGTTCCATGTCTGTGTAAATTAAATGTTCACTCTCCGTACCTGCTTCTCATCTTCAGCGTCGGTTCTTAAAATATCGGTATTCTATATATACTATATCTGTATTCTATATATACTATATCTGAATTCTATATATACTATATCTGTATTCTATATATACTATATCTGAATTCTATATATACTATATCTGTATTCTATATATACTATATCTGTATTCTATATATACTATATCTGAATTCTATATATACTATATCTGTATTCTATATATACTATATCTGAATTCTATATATACTATATCTGTATTCTATATATACTATATCTGTATTCTATATATACTATATCTGAATTCTATATATACTATATCTGTATTCTATATATACTATATCTGAATTCTATATATAATATATCTGTATTCTATATATACTATATCTGTATTCTATATATACTATATCTGTATTCTATATATACTATATCTGTATTCTATATATACTATATCTGTATTCTATATATACTATATCTGAATTCTATATATACTATATCTGTATTCTATATATACTATATCTGTATTCTATATATACTATATCTGTATTCTATATATACTATATCTGTATTCTATATATACTATATCTGTATTCTGTATATACTATATCTGTATTCTGTATATACTATATCTGAATTCTATATATACTATATCTGTATTCTATATATACTATATCTGTATTCTGTATATACTATATCTGTATTCTGTATATACTATATCAGTATTCTATATATACTATATCTGTATTCTGTATATACTATATCTGAATTCTATATATACTATTTCTGTATTCTATATATACTATATCTGTATTCTATATATACTATATCTGTATTCTATATATACTATATCTGTATTCTATATATACTATATCTGAATTCTATATATACTATATCTGTATTCTATATATACTATATCTGTATTCTATATATACTATATCTGTATTCTATATATACTATATCTGTCACGTTCCTGACCTGTTTTCTGTTAGTTTTGTATGTGTTAGTTGGTCAGGACGTGAGTTTGGGTGGGCAGTCTATGTTTTCTGTTTCTATGTTGGTTTAAAGGGTGACCTGATATGGCTCTCAATTAGAGGCAGGTGGTTTTCATTTCCTCTGATTGAGAGTCATATTAAGGTAGGTGTTTTCACACTGTTTGTTGTGGGTGGTTGTCTTCCGTGTCAGTACATGTTACCACACGGGACTGTTTTCGGTTTGTCTGTTCCTGTTCGTGTGTTCTTCGTTTCATGTAAGTTCGTAAGTTTAGGTCTGTTTAGTTCGTTTTGTTATTTTGTTTTCTAAAGTGTTATTTTGTGTTTCGTCGTTTGTCTAATAAATCATGTCATCACACAACGCTGCATTTTGGTTCAATCCCTGCTCCTCCTCTTCGGATGAAGAGGAGGAGGAAAGCCGTTACAGAACCACCCACCCATCCAGAACCAAGCAGCGCAAGTTTGAGCAGCGGCCAAGAAATCAGGACTCATGGACTTGGTAGGAAGTATTGGAGGGAAAAGGACACTGGGCGCACATTGGGGAATATCGCCGCGCTCGTGAGGAGATGGAGGCAGCGAGAGCCCAACAGCGGTGGTATGAGGAGGCAGCTAGGAGACGTGGCTGGAAGCCGGAGAATCAAGCTCAAGACCGGAGATATGAAGGTACGCGGCTAGCAAGGAAGCCCGAGAAGAAACCCCAAAAATTTATTGGGGGGGGGCTAAGAGGTAGTGGGCCAAGGGCAGGTAGGAGACCTGCGCCCACTTCCCAGGCTAACCGTGGAGAGCGGGAGTACGGGCAGACACCGTGTTACTCAGTAGAGTGCACGGTGTCTCCTGTACGTGTGCATAGCCCGGTGCGGGTTATTCCACCTCCCCGCACTGGTAGGGCTAGATTGAGCATTGAGCCAAGTGCCATGAAGCCGGCTCTACATATCTGGCCACCAGTACGTCTCCTTGGGCCGGCTTACATGGCACCAGCCTTACGCATGGTGTCCCCGGTTCGCCTACATAGCCCGGTGCGGGTTATTCCACCTCCCCGCACTGGTCGGGCGACGGGGAGCATTCAACCAGGTAAGGTTGGGCAGGCTCAATGCTCAAGGGAGCCAGTATGCTTGCACGGTCCGGTATTTCCGGCGCTACCTCCCTGCCCCAGCCCAGTACCACCAGTGCCTACACCACGCACCAGGCTTCCAGTGCGTTTTCAGAGCCCTGTTCCTCCTCCACGCACTCTTCCTATGGTGCGTGTCTCCAGCCCAGTGCCTCCAGTTCCGGCACCACGCACTAAGCCACCTGTGCGTCTCCAGAGCCCTGTACACACTGTTCCTTCTCCCCGTACTCGTCCTGATGTGCGTGCCCTCAGCCCGGTGCCACCAGTGCCGGTACCACGCACCAGGCAAATAGTACGCTTTGAGAGTCCAGTGTGCCCTGTCCCTGCTCCCCGCACTAGGCTTGAAGTGCGTGTCTCCAGTCCGGTGCCTCCAGTTCCGGCACCACGCACCAGGCCTACAGTGCGTCTCAGCCGGCCAGAGTCTGCCGTCTGCCCAACGGCGCCTGAACTGTCCGTCTGCCAAGCGCCGCATGAACTGCCCGTCTGTATTGAGCCTTCAAAGCCGCCCGTCTGCCATGAGCCTACAGAGCCTTCCGCCAGACAGGAGCCGCTAGAGCCTTCCGCCAGACAGGAGCCGCTAGAGCCTTCCGCCAGACAGGAGCAGCCAAAGCCTTCCGCCAGACAGGATCAGTCTGAGCCATCCGTCTCCGCAGCGCCATCTGAGCCATCCGTCTCCTCAGCGCCATCTGAGCCATCCGTCTCCCCAGCGCCGTCTGAGCCATCCGTCTCCCCAGCGCCGTCTGAGCCATCCGTCTCCCCAGCGCCGTCTGAGCCATCCGTCTCCCCAGCGCCGTCTGAGCCATCCGTCTCCCCAGCGCCGTCTGAGCCATCCGTCTGTCCCGAGCCATTAGAGCCGCCCGTCTGTCCCGAGCCGTCAGAGCCGTTAGTCAGTCAGGAGCCGCTAGAGCCATTCGTCAGTCAGGATCTGCCAGAGCCGCCAACCAGACAGGATCTGCCAGAGCCGCCAACCAGACAGGATCTGCCAGAGCCGCCAACCAGACAGGATCTGCCAGAGCCGCCAACCAGACAGGATCTGCCAGAGTCGCCAACCAGACAGGATCTGCCAGAGCCGTCAGCGAGCCATGAGCGTCCAGAGCCGTCAGCCAGCCATGAGCGTCCAGAGCCGTCAGCCAGCCATGAGCGTCCAGAGCCGTCAGCCAGCCATGAGCGTCCAGAGCCGTCAGCCAGCCATGAGCGTCCAGAGCCGTCAGCTAGCCATGAGCGTCCAGAGCTGCCATGTATCCAGAACTGCCACTCAGTCCAGAGCTGTCTCTCTGTCCGGAGCTGCCCTTCAGTCCGGAGTTGCCCCTCTATCCTGAGCTACCTCTCTATCCTGAGCTACCTCTCTATCTTGAGCTACCTCTCTATCCTGACCTACCTCTCTGTCCTGAGCTACCTTGTCCCGGAGCTGTCCCTTATTTTGGTGTTGCCTCTTATATTAGGTGGGTGGAATAGGAGGGTGGTCATTCTGAGGGGGAGAAGTAAGCTGGGATTGACTATGGTGGGGTGGGGACCTCGCCCAGAGCCTGAGCCACCACCGTGGTCAGATGCCCACCCAGACCCTCCCCTAGACTTTGTGCTGGTGCGCCCGGAGTTCGCACCTTGAGGGGGGGGTTATGTCACGTTCCTGACCTGTTTTCTGTTAGTTTTGTATGTGTTAGTTGGTCAGGACGTGAGTTTGGGTGGGCAGTCTATGTTTTCTGTTTCTATGTTGGTTTAAAGGGTCACCTGATATGGCTCTCAATTAGAGGCAGGTGGTTTTCATTTCCTCTGATTGAGAGTCATATTAAGGTAGGTTGTTTCACATTGTTTGTTGTGGGTGGTTGTCTTCCGTGTCAGTACATGTTACCACACGGGACTGTTTCGGTTTGTCTGTTCCTGTTCGTGTGTTCTTCGTTTCATGTAAGTTCGTAAGTTTAGGTCTGTTTAGTTCGTTTTGTTATTTTGTTTTCTAAAGTGTTATTTTGTGTTTCGTCGTTTGTCTAATAAATCATTATGTCCACATACCTCGCTGCGTGTTGGTCTGATCCATGCTCCTCCTCATCCGAGGAGGAGGAATATGACGACGAACGTTACAATATCTGTATTCTGTATATACTATATCTGAATTCTATATATACTATATCTGTATTCTGTATATACTATATCTGTATTCTATATATACTATATCTGTATTCTGTATATACTATATCTGTATTCTATATCTGTATTCTATATATACTATATCTGAATTCTATATATATGTTACGAGAATTTTGTTCTCAGTTGTTCATAATACCCAATTGAATTAATTACTCAGCCTGAAACTCAGAATTTGTAGGAAACTGGTTGGAATGAATCGGAGTGGAGGCCCAGCTACAATTGTCAGGAATGTTTATTTAGAGATCTCTGCTTATCATTTCCGGTATATTGGTCTATATACCTCACATTTCGTCATAAACGTCCCTCCTCCTCTCAGATACAATGGCAACATAGTTCACAAGTCTTCTTCTCATTCCTTGTCCACCACCTGTTATACAATCTACTACAAGCCCAAGGTCTCTCCCCTCCCTGGGTGGGGAGACTTCCACCACCTGTTATACAATCTACTACAAGCCCAAGGTCTCTCCCCTCCCTGGGTGGGGAGACTTCCACCACCTGTTATACAATCTACTACAAGCCCAAGGTCTCTCCCCTCCCTGGGTGGGGAGACTTCCACCACCTGTTATACAATCTACTACAAGCCCAAGGTCTCTCCCCTCCCTGGGTGGGGAGACTTCCACCCCTGTTATACAATCTACTACAAGCCCAAGGTCTCTCCCCTCCCTGGGTGGGGAGACTTCCACCCCTGTTATCAGTTCCACAGTGGTCACAAGTTGTCTGCCACAGTTCCTTGCCTACTAACAGTCCCTCTTTCTTATGGACAAACATTCTTCATCAGACAGGATATAATTCTGTTAGTTATAATTCTATGTTAAATGTATACATCATTTAGACATTATTCATAAAATTCCCATAACAATATACTATATCTAAATTCTACATTCTATATCTGTATTCTATAAACTAAATATTCCATTCACATACTGTCCATAATGTCTATAATGTCTATACATCCCATGACATACAGTACCAGTCAAAAGTTTGGACACACCTACTCATTCAAGGGTTTTGTACTATTTCTACATTGTAGAATAATAGTGAAGACATCAAAACTATGAAATAACACATATGGAATCATGTAGTAACCAAAGAAGTATTAAAAAAATCTAAATATATTTTAGATTTTAGATTCCTCAAAGTAGCTACACTTTGTCTTGATGACAGCTTTGTACATTCTTGGCATTCTCTCAACCAGCTTCACCTGGAATGCTTTTCCAACAGTCTTGAAGGAGTTCCCACATACGCTGAGCACTTGTTAGCTGCTTTTCCTTAACTTTGCGGTCCGACTCTCAAATAAAGAAAAACCCTTGAATGAGTAGGTGTTCTAAATCTTTTGACCGGTAGTGTATATACTGTCTTTACACACCATCATATATACTGTCTTTACACACCATCATATATACTGTCTTTACACACCATCATATATACTGTCTATACACACCATCATATATACTGTCTATATACACCATCATATATACTGTCTATACACACCATCACATATACTGTCTATATACACCATCACATATACTGTCTATATACACCATCATATATACTCTCTATATACACCATCACATATACTGTCTATACACACCATCACATATACTGTCTATACCAGGGGTGGGCAAACTTTTTGACTCGCGGGCCACAATGGGTTCTAAAATTTGACAGAGGGGCCGGGCCAGGAGCATTTGGAGGGAGTGTTTGGGCCGGATATACTAAAGCATTAAATGTAGTGTGTGCAAACCTCATAGCACAGTAAGAACACTACAACCCAATTTATTAACTGTCTTTCAAATGTGAAAAATAGCCCTTATCAGTTAATAAATTTGTCTCAAGGAATATGCAAGATATGGCATTTACATACTATTTCGCCGCCCGTTCTTGTGTTGACTGCTTGCTAGCATAGTTTGCATGCTTCGTGGCAAAGTGACGGCTGATATTGTACTCTTTGAAAACCGCAACAGCTTCTTGGCATATCAGACATACAGCCGTTGATCGGACTTCAGTGAAGAAGTATTTTGTTGTCCACTCCTTATTAAACACTCGGCATTCGCTGTCCACTTTCCTTCTCTTTGGTCCGCTCATTTTCACAGAAGGGCTTAATGGTGACGTGAAACGAAGTGAAAATTAAAGTGAAATAAAGAGAAATACGCGCCACTCCAACAACGGTCAATGTGTTTTGAGTGCGCCATCTATTGGGGAAACGTGGGCATTGCAGGGAAAGGGGAAAAAAAGGAGGTTTTTACTATAATTTGGACAAGTTCGGCGGGCCGGATTAAAAAGCCTAACGGGCCGTATGTGGCCCGCGGGCCGTAGTTTGCCCATGTCTGGTCTATACACACCATCATATATACACCATCATATATACTGTCTATACACACCATCATATATACTGTTTATACACACCATCATATATACTGTCTATATACAACATCATATATATTGTCTATACACACACCATCAAAAATACTGTTTATACACACCATCAAATATACTGTCTATATACACCATCATATATACTGTCTATATACACCATCATATATACTGTCTATACACACCATCACATATACTGTCTATATACACCATCACATATACTGTCTATACACACCATCAAATATACTGTCTATACACACCATCATATATACACCATCACATATACTGTCTATACACACCATCACATATACTGTCTATATACAACATCATATATACACCATCATATATACTGTCTATATACACCATCATATATACTGTCTATATACACCATCATATATACTGTATATATACACCATCATATATACTGTCTATATACACCATCATATATACTGTCTATATACACCATCACATATACTGTCTACATACACCATCATATATACTGTCTATACACACCATCACATATACTGTCTATACACACCATCACATATACTGTCTATACACACCATCATATATACTGTCTTTACACACCATCACATATACTGTCTATACACACCATCACATATACTGTCTATACACACCATCACATATACTGTCTATACACACCATCATATATACTGTCTTTACACACCATCACATATACTGTCTATACACACCATCACATATACTGTCTATATACACCATCACATATACTGTCTATATACACCATCATATATACTGTCTATACACACCATCATATATACTGTCTGAACACACCATCATATATACTGTCTGTACACACCATCATATATACACCATCATATATACTGTCTATATACACCATCACATATACTGTCTATACACACCATCATATATACACCATCACATATACTGTCTATACACATCATCATATATACACCATCACATATACTGTCTATATACACCATCATATACACACCATCACATATACTGTCTGTACACACCATCATATATACACCATCATATATACTGTCTATATACACCATCACATATACTGTCTATACACACCATCATATATACACCATCACATATACTGTCTATACACACCATCATATATACACCATCACATATACTGTCTATATACACCATCACATATACTGTCTATACACACCATCAAATATACTGTCTATACACACCATCATATATACACCATCACATATACTGTCTATACACACCATCACATATACTGTCTATATACACCATCATATATACTGTCTATATACACCATCATATATACTGTCTATATACACCATCATATATACTGTCTATATACACCATCATATATACTGTCTGTACACACCATCATATATACACCATCATATATACTGTCTATACAAAGCCCCGCAGCTGCCGAGGAGAGCCCCCAATGACAACGTGGGATACACTCACAGTCTCCACTGAGGATGTAAGTCATTCAAATGTTAACCCTGGCAAGGCTGCCGGCCCAGACGGAACCCCTAGCCATGCCCTCAGAGCATCTGAGCATTCTCGACTATCATCCCCCTGCTTCAAGATGTCCACTATCATCCCCCTGCTTCAAGATGTCCACTATCATCCCCCTGCTTCCAGATGTCCACTATCATCCCTCTGCTTCAATATGTCCACTATCATCCCCCTGCTTCAAGATGTCCACTATCATCCCTCTGCTTCAAGATGTCCACTATCATCCCCCTGCTTCAAGATGTCCACTATCATCCCCCTGCTTCAAGATGTCCACTATCATCCCCCTGCTTCCAGATGTCCACTATCATCCCCCTGCTTGAAGATGTCCACTATCATCCCCCTGCCCAAGATGTCCACTATCATCCCCCTGCTTCAAGATGTCCACTATCATCCCCCTGCTTCAAGATGTCCACTATCATCCCCCTGCTTCCAGATGTCCACCATCATCCCCCTGCTTCAAGATGTCCACTATCATCCCCCTGCTCCAAGATGTCCACTATCATCCCCCTGCTCCAAGATGTCCACTATCATCCCCCTGCTCCAAGATGTCCACTATCATCCCCCTGCTCCAAGATGTCCACTATCATCCCCCTGCTTCAATATGTCCACTATCATCCCTCTGCTTCAAGATGTCCACTATCATCCCCCTGCTTCAAGATGTCCACTATCATCCCCCTGCTTCAAGATGTCCACTATCATCCCCCTGCTTCAAGATGTCCACTATCATCCCCCTGCTTCAAGATGTCCACTATCATCCCCCTGCTTCAAGATGTCCACTATCATCCCTCTGCTTCAAGATGTCCACTATCATCCCCCTGCTTCAAGATGTCCACTATCATCCCCCTGCCCAAGATGTCCACTATCATCCCCCTGCTTCAAGATGTCCACTATCATCCCCCTGCTTCCAGATGTCCACTATCATCACCCTGCTTCCAGATGTCCACTATCATCCCCCTGCTTCAAGATGTCCACTATCATCCCCCTGCTTCAAGATGTCCACTATCATCCCCCTGCTTCAAGATGTCCACTATCATCCCTCTGCTTCAAGATGCCCACTATCATCCCTCTGCTTCAAGATGCCCACTATCATCCCCCTGCCCAAGATGTCCACTATCATGCCCCTGCTTCAAGATGTCCACTATCATCCCCCTGCTTCCAGATGTCGACTATCATCCCCCTGCCCAAGATGTCCACTATCATCCCCCTGCCCAAGAAAGGGAAAGTAACTGAACTGAATGACTACCGACCCGTAACACTCACTTCCATCATCATGAAGTGCTTTGAGAGGCTAGTCAAAGACCACATCACCTCCTCCCTCCCCGACCCACACGACCCTCACCAATTCGCCTCCCGCCCTGACAGATTCACAGACGACGCAATCGCCATTACACTGCACACTGCCCTCACCCACCTGGACAAGAGTTATGCATATGTGAGGCTGATGTTCATCGACTACAGCTCAGCCTTCAATACCATAGTGCCCTAGAAGCTCATTACAAAGTTCACAGCCCTGGGTCTTAACTCCTCCCTATGCAACTGGTTCCTGGACTTCCTGTCGGGGTGCTCCCAGGTGGTGAAGGTAGTCAACATTACCTCTTCGACACTGATTCTCAACACGGGGGCCCAACACGGGTGCGTCCTCAGTCCCCTCCTGTATTCCCTGTTTTACCATAACTGCGTGACCTCACACAGTTCAAACTCCATCATCAAGTTCGCTGAGGACAAAGGATTTACTTCTGATACCGGACCAGGCCCAAATCCCCGTCATTTGCATGAAGTACCATCCGTTCCATTGGCCAACGTGCAATCATTGGAGAATAAACAGGATTAGCTCCGTTTGAGACTATCCTACCAACCGGACATTAAAAACTGTCATACATTTTGTTTCACGGAGTTGTGGCTGAACGACGACATGGACAATATACAGTTGGCTTGGTGTTCCGTGCATCTGCAAGACGACACAGCTGCCTCCGGTAAGACAAGCGGTGGTGGTCTGTGTCTATTTGTCAATAACAGCTGTTGCGCGAAATCTAATATTATTGAGGAAGTCTCAAGGTTTTGCTCGCCTGAGGTAGAGTATCTCATGATAAGCTGTAGACCACACTATTTACCAAGTGACCTTTCATCTATATTTTTCGTAGCTTTCTATCTACCACCACAAACAGATGTTGGCACTAAAACTGCACTCAACGAGCTGTAAGGCCATAAGCAAACAAGAAAATGCTCATCCAGAGGCAGTGCTCCTAGCGACCGGGGACTTTAATGCAGGGAAACTTAAATCCATTTTATATCATGTCTACCAGTATGTTAAATGTGCAACCAGAGGGAAAAAACTCAAGATCACATTTACTCCACACACAGAGACAAGTACAAAAATCTCCCTCGCCCTCCATTTGGCAAATCTGACCATAATTATATCCTCCTGATTCCTGCTTACAAGCAAAAACTAAAGCAGGAAGTACCAGTGACTCGCTCAATACGGAAGGGGTCAGATGACGTGGATGCTAAGCTACAGGACTGTTTTGTTGCTCAGACTGGAATATGTTATGGGATTCATCCCATGGCATCGAGGAGTATACCACCTCAGTCACCGGCTTCATCAATAAGTGCCTCAATGATGTCGTCCCCACAGTGACCGTACGTACATACCCCAACCAGAAGCCATGGATTACAGGCAACATCCGCACTGAGCTAGGGTAGAGCTGCCGCTTTCAAGGAGCGGGACACTAATCCAGACGCTCATAAGAAATCCCGCTTCCCCCCCGATGAACCGGCAAAGCGTCAATACAGGACTAAGATTGAATCCTACTCCAGCTCCGACACTCTTCAGATGTGGCAGGGCTTGCAAACTATTGCGGACTACAAGGGAAGCCCAGCCGCGAGAAGCCCAGTGACACAAGCCGACCAGATGAGCATAAATAACTTATATGCGTGATTCGTTGCAAATAACACTGAAGTATGTATGAGAGCACCGGTTGTTCCGGATGACTGTGTGATCACGCTGTCCATAGCCGATTTGAGTAAGACCTTCAAACAGTTCCACATTGGATTACCAGGATGTATACTCAGAGCGTGCGCTGACCAACTGGCAAGTGTCTTCACTGATATTTTCAACCTGTCCCTGACCAAGTCCGTAATACCTACATGTTTCAAGCAGACCACCATAGTCCCTGTGCCCAAAAACACCAAGGTATCCTGCCTAAATGACTACCGACCCATAGCACTCACAAGTGGAGCCATGAAGTGCTTTGAAAGGCTGGTCATGGCTCACATCAACACCATCATCCCAGAAACCATAGACCCATTCCAATTTGCATACCGCCCCAACAGATCCACAGATTCCGCAATCTCTACTGCACTCCACACTGCCCTTTTCCACCTGGACAAAAGGAACACCTATGTGAGAATGCTATTCATTGACTCCAGCTCAGCGTTCAACACCATAGTGCCCTCAATGCGCATTACTAAGCTAAGGACCCTGGGACTAAACACCTCCCTCTGCAACTGGTTCCTGGACTTCCTGATGGCCCCCAGGTGGTAAGGGTAGGTAACAACACATCTACCACGCTGAACGTCAACACGGGGGTCCCTCAGTGGTGCGTGCTTAGTCCCCTCCTTTACTCCCAGTTCATCCACGACTGCGTGGCCAAGGATGACTCCAACACCATCATTAAGTTTGCAGACGACACACCGGTGGTAGGCCTGATCACTGACAACAATGAGACAGCCTATAGGGAGCCTATAGGGAGGACGTCAGAGAGCTGGCAGTGTGGTGCCATGACAACAACCTCTCCTTCAAATTCATCAAGACAAATGAGATGATCGGGGACTACAGGAAAAGGTGGGCCAAGCACGCCCTCATTGTCATCAATGGGAGCAGGTTGAGAGCTTCAAGTTCCTTGGTGTCCACATCATGGTCCAAACAAACCCAGACAGTTGTGAAGAGGGCAAGACAACGCCTATTCCCCCTCAGGAGACTAAAAAGATTTGACATGGGTCCTCAAAAGTTATACAGCTGCACCATTGAGGGCATCTTGACTGGTTGCATCACCACCTGGCATGGCAACTGCTCGGCCTCCGACCACAAGATGCTACAGAGGGTAGTGCATACTGCCCAGTACGTCACTGGGGCCAAGCTTCCTGCCATCCAGGACCTCCATATCAGGCGCTGTCAGAGGAAGGCCCTAGAAATGTATTCACTCATCATTATGGATGAAAATACCCTCAAATTAAAGCTGACTGTCTGCACTTTAAACTCAGTCATTGTATCATTTCAAATCCAAAGTGCTGGAGCACAGAGCCAATACAACAAACAGTTTGTCCCAATGCTGTTGGAGCTACTGTATATTTATACTGCAGACTCGTGTTTCTTCATTTCTTTCTTTTTCTTTTTGGATTATGTGTGTATTGTTTTGTATTGCTAGGTATTATTACTGCACTGTTGGAGCTAGAAACACAAGCATTTTGCTGCACCTGCGATAGCATCTGAAAATCTGTGTACGTTACCAATAAACTTTCATCTGAGTTATTGGGACATGTTGATTCCAAATGTTTTGGTTTTTCAACCTTGAGTTATCCTGCCTAAGATCTGGAGACTCATGTTAGCTTCACTAGCTAAATATTCAGCTTTAGCTTAGTGGGCGAATGCTGTCTTGAGTTACTCTGACAACACAATGTTTGAGAATGCATGACAATGGTAAAGTGTGTTTTCTCTGAGAAGTGGTTTTCTATCTCCGTTGATATGTAGCATTCCATTCCTACAGCAAATCAGATTAGGACATCTAGTTAACAGACAGAAGCTGCTCTGAGAGGAGAAGGAATCTAACAGGGCTAACGAGGAGCTATAGCTGGGAGGGATGGGAGTTATTCTGGAAAGATCCTGAGACATTCACACACCTAATCTAATGGGCTGACCAGAGCTGAGGAGTACTGTGGGAGACTGAACTGGGCTGGATTGAACTGGACTGGGTTGTCACTGACGTGTGATATGAGAGGACTATCACGTGACTATGAGGGATTATGAGCGTACTATGAGGGACTAAATGGAATATGAGGGGACTATTTTTTATTTTTTATTTATTTAATCAGCAAGTCATTTAAGAACAATTTCTTATTTTCAATGACGGCCTAGGAACAGTGGGTTAACTGCCTTGTTCAGGGGCAGAACGACAGATTTTTACCTTGTCAGCTCAGGGATTCGATCTTGCAACCTTTCGGTTACTAGTCCAACGCTCTAACCACTAGGCTACCTGCCTCTAACCACTAGGCTACCTGCTCTAACCACTAGGCTACCTGCCTCTAACCACTAGGCTACCTGCTCTAACCACTAGGCTACCTGCCTCTAACCACTAGGCTACCTGCCTCTAACCACTAGGCTACCTGCCTCTAACCACTAGGCTACCTGCTCTAACCACTAGGCTACCTGCCTCTAACCACTAGGCTACCTGCTCTAACCACTAGGCTACCTGCCTCTAACCACTAGGCTACCTGCCTCTAACCACTAGGCTACCTGCCTCTAACCACTAGGCTACCTGCTCTAACCACTAGGCTACCTGCCTCTAACCACTAGGCTACCTGCTCTAACCACTAGGCTACCTGCTCTAACCACTAGGCTACGCTACCGCCGCATGAGGGGATTATGAGGGGACTATGAGAGGACTATAAGGGACTATGAGAGGAC
Source organism: Salvelinus namaycush (assembly GCF_016432855.1). Lineage (NCBI taxonomy): Eukaryota > Metazoa > Chordata > Actinopteri > Salmoniformes > Salmonidae > Salvelinus > Salvelinus namaycush. The sequence continues at coordinate 25,271 of NW_024059733.1, forward strand.
TATGAGGGGACTATGAGGGGACTATGAGGGGACTATGAGGGGACTATGAGAGGACTATGAGGGGACTATGAGGGGACTATGAGGGGACTATGAGGGGACTATGAGGGGACTATGAGAGGACTATGAGAGGATATGAGGGGACTATGAGAGGACTATGAGAGGACTATGAGAGGACTATGAGAGGACTATGAGGGGACTATAAGGGACTATGAGAGGACTATAAGGGACTATGAGAGGACTATGAGGGGACTATGAGGGACTATGAGGGGACTATGAGGGGACTATGAGAGGACTATGAGGGGACTATGAGGGGACTATGAGGGGACTATGAGGGGACTATGAGGGGACTATAAGGGACTATGAGAGGACTATGAGAGGATATGAGGGGACTATGAGAGGACTATGAGGGGACTATGAGGGGACTATGAGGGGACTATGAGGGGACTATGAGGGGACTATAAGGGACTATGAGAGGACTATAAGGGACTATGAGGGGACTATGAGAGGACTATGAGGGACTATGAGGGGACTATGAGAGGACTATGAGAGGACTATGAGAGGACTATGAGGGGACTATGAGGGGACTATGAGAGGACTATGAGGGACTATGAGGGGACTATGAGAGGACTATGAGGGGACTATGAGGGGACTATGAGGGGACTATGAGGGACTATGAGGGACTATGAGGGGACTATGAGAGGACTATGAGGGGACTATGAGGGGACTATGAGGGGACTATGAGGGACTATGAGGGACTATGAGAGGATATGAGGGGACTATGAGAGGACTATGAGGGGACTATGAGGGGACTATGAGGGGACTATGAGGGGACTATGAGAGGACTATGAGGGGACTATGAGGGGACTATGAGGGACTATGAGGGGACTATGAGAGGACTATGAGGGGACTATGAGGGGACTATGAGGGACTATGAGGGACTATGAGAGGATATGAGAGGACTATGAGGGACTATGAGGGGACTATGAGAGGATATGAGGGGACTATGAGAGGACTATGAGGGGACTATGAGGGGACTATGAGGGGACTATGAGGGGACTATGAGAGGACTATAAGGGACTATGAGAGGACTATAAGGGACTATGAGGGGACTATGAGAGGACTATGAGGGACTATGAGGGGACTATGAGAGGACTATGAGAGGACTATGAGAGGACTATGAGGGGACTATGAGGGGACTATGAGAGGACTATAAGGGACTATGAGGGGACTATGAGAGGACTATGAGGGGACTATGAGGGGACTATGAGGGACTATGAGGGACTATGAGGGGACTATGAGAGGACTATGAGGGGACTATGAGGGGACTATGAGGGGACTATAAGGGACTATGAGAGGACTATAAGGGACTATGAGGGACTATGAGGGGACTATGAGGGACTATGAGGGACTATAAGGGACTATGAGGGACTATAAGGGACTATGAGGGGACTATGAGAGGACTATGAGGGACTATGAGGGGACTATGAGAGGACTATGAGGGACTATGAGGGGACTATGAGGGGACTATGAGGGACTATGAGGGACTATAAGGGACTATGAGGGGACTATGAGAGGACTATGAGGGGACTATAAGGGACTATGAGGGACTATGAGGGGACTATGAGAGGACTATGAGGGACTATGAGGGGACTATGAGGGGACTATGAGGGACTATGAGGGACTATAAGGGACTATGAGGGACTATAAGGGACTATGAGGGACTATGAGGGGACTATGAGGGGACTATGAGGGACTATGAGGGGACTATAAGGGACTATGAGGGACTATGAGAGGACTATGAGAGGACTATGAGGGACTATGAGAGGACTATGAGGGACTATGAGGGACTATGAGGGGACTATGAGGGGACTATGAGAGGACTATGAGGGACTATGAGGGACTATGAGGGACTATGAGAGGACTATGAGGGACTATGAGGGGACTATGAGAGGACTATGAGGGGACTATGAGGGGACTATGAGGGGACTATGAGGGACTATGAGAGGACTATGAGGGGACTATGAGAGGACTATGAGGGACTATGAGGGGACTATGAGGGGACTATGAGGGGACTATGAGAGGGCTATGAGGGGACTATGAGGGGACTATGAGGGACTATGAGAGGACTATGAGGGGACTATGAGGGACTATGAGGGGACTATGAGAGGACTATGAGGGGACTATAAGGGACTATGAGGGACTATGAGGGGACTATGAGAGGACTATGAGGGACTATGAGGGATTATAAGGGACTATGAGGGACTATGAGGGGACTATGAGGGACTATGAGGGACTATAAGGGACTATAAGGGACTATGAGGGACTATGAGAGGACTATGAGAGGACTATGAGAGGACTATGAGGGACTATGAGGGGACTATGAGGGACTATGAGGGACTATAAGGGACTATGAGGGGACTATGAGGGACTATGAGGGGACTATGAGGGACTATGAGGGACTATAAGGGACTATAAGGGACTATGAGGGGACTATGAGGGGACTATGAGAGGACTATGAGGGGACTATGAGAGGACTATGAGAGGACTATGAGGGACTATGAGGGGACTATGAGGGGACTATATGGGACTATCAGAGGACTATCAGAGGACTATGCGGGACTAGGAGGGACTATCAGAGAACTACGAGGGACTATCAGAGGACTACGAGGGACTATCAGAGGACTACGAGGGACTATCAGAGGACTACGAGGGACTATCAGAAGACTGTGAGCTACTATGGGAGGACTATGAGGGATTATGAGTTGGCTATGAGAGTCTCAGAGGCCGGTCTTCCAGACTCCTCAATGTCCTTCTATACAGCAGATAACCCTTCAAGTAGGGGGGGTCATCTTCTCCAGACAGAATGCAGGTGGATGTTCTATTTAAAAACTCTCCACCCATCAGGCAGGAATGAAGAATTGTTATTGTTATCTCTGGCTCCCTACTCTTACCATCCTGTCTTCTGAGGAAACGTTCACATGGCATATGTAGAAGCAAAAATATATTATATTTCTCTCTTTGCTTTTGTACATAATTTAGACCATCCATTCCATTGGACGAGGTACTGAATCAGACCATGCATTCCATTGGACGAGGTACTGAATCAGACCATCCATTCCATTGGACTAGGTACTGAATCAGACCATGCATTCCATTGGACGAGGTACTAAATCAGACCATGCATTCCATTGGACGAGGTACTGAATCAGACCATCCATTCCATTGGACGAGGTACTAAATCAGACCATGCATTCCATTGGACGAGGTACTGAATCAGACCATGCATTCCATTGGACGAGGTACTAAATCAGACCATGCATTCCATTGGACGAGGTACTGAATCAGACCATGCATTCCATTGGACGAGGTACTGAATCAGACCATGCATTCCATTGGACGAGGTACTGAATCAGACCATGCATTCCATTGGACGAGGTACTAAATCAGACCATGCATTCCATTGGACGAGGTACTGAATCAGACCATGCATTCCATTGGACGAGGTACTGAATCAGACCATGCATTCCATTGGACGAGGTACTGAATCAGACCATGCATTCCATTGGACGAGGTACTGAATCAGACCATGCATTCCATTGGACGAGGTACTGAATCAGACCATGCATTCCATTGGACGAGGTACTGAATCAGACCATGCATTCCATTGGACGAGGTACTGAATCAGACCATGCATTCCATTGGACGAGGTACTGAATCAGACCATCCATTCCATTGGACGAGGTACTGAATCAGACCATCCATTCCATTGGACGAGGTAGTGAATCAGATCATGCATTCCATTGGACGAGGTACTGAATCATAGATGTTCTGATGTATTTTCTTGCTCGATCATGTGACATATGTAATTATCCTTATAGAATATATATAGATATTAGATATACACCTATAGACATATGTAATTATCCTTATAGAATATATATAGATATTAGATATACACCTATAGAAGACAGGTGCGCCAATGATTTCCACTGAAAGGGTTGTGTGTTTTTTTTAACTTGTCATTTCAATCGTTTTTGTGGCAACTCTTGATACGGATAGTTAGACATTTTGGGGGGGGGGGGGGGGGTTTGCAGGTGGACATCTTTACAGAGGTTGGGATGACTGTGATCAGCGGCAGGGAGAAGGTAAAGGACATGCAAAAGGTTCAGACAGTCAGTACAGCGTATTAATGTGTTGAGCTGCTGTGTCACCTGACCAGAATATAGACCAGTTAGCTGTAACAGTTGTGTTCAGTGGGCTGTAACAGCTGTGTTCAGGGGGCTGTAACAGTTGTGTTCAGTGGGCTGTAACAGCTGTGTTCAGTGGGCTGTAACAGCTGTGTTCAGTGGGCTGTAACAGTTGTGTTCAGTGGGCTGTAACAGCTGTGTTCAGTGGGCTGTAACAGCTGTGTTCAGTGGGCTGTAACAGCTGTGTTCAGTAGGCTGTAACAGCTGTGTTCAGTGGGCTGTAATAGCTGTGTTCAGTGGGCTGTAATAGCTGTGTTCAGTGGGCTGTAACAGCTGTGTTCAGGGGGCTGTAACAGCTGTGTTCAGTGGGCTGTAACAGTTGTGTTCAGTGGGCTGTAACAGCTGTGTTCAGTGGGCTGTAACAGTTGTGTTCAGTGGGCTGTAACAGCTGTGTTCAGTGGGCTGTAACAGTTGTGTTCAGTGGGCTGTAACAGTTGTGTTCAGTGGGCTGTAACAGCTGTGTTCAGTGGGCTGTAACAGCTGTGTTCAGTGGGCTGTAACAGTTGTGTTCAGTGGGCTGTAACAGCTGTGTTCAGTAGGCTGTAACAGCTGTGTTCAGTGGGCTGTAATAGCTGTGTTCAGTGGGCTGTAACAGCTGTGTTCAGTGGGCTGTAACAGCTGTGTTCAGGGGGCTGTAACAGTTGTGTTCAGTGGGCTATAACAGCTGTGTTCAGTGGGCTGTAACAGTTGCCTGGTCCAGCTCAGAGCGGTAGGTGAAGTTATGGTTCTATCTCCATGGTTACGGGACTAAATATACTATCTCCGTACAGCCCAATGTTGAGCAGTAACAGATAAGAGACTGTTCCTGATGTACAGCCCAATGATGAGCGGTAACAGATAAGAGACTCTTCCTGATGTACAGCCCAATGATGAGCAGTAACAGATAAGAGACTGTTCCTGATGTACAGCCCAATGATGAGCGGTAACAGATAAGAGACTCTTCCTGATGTACAGCCCAATGATGAGCAGTAACAGATAAGAGACTGTTCCTGATGTACAGCCTAATGATGAGCAGTAACAGATAAGAGACACTTCCTGATGTACAGCCCAATGATGAGCGGTAACAGATAAGAGACTGTTCCTGATGTACAGCCTAATGATGAGCAGTAACAGATAAGAGACACTTCCTGATGTACAGCCCAATGATGAGCAGTAACAGATAAGAGACTCTTCCTGATGTACAGCCCAATGATGAGCAGTAACAGATAAGAGACTCTTCCTGATGTACAGCCTAATGATGAGCAGTAACAGATAAGAGACTCTTCCTGATGTACAGCCCAATGATGAGCAGTAACAGATAAGAGACTGTTCCTGATGTACAGCCCAATGATTAGCAGTAACAGATAAGAGACTGTTCCTGATGTACAGCCCAATGATGAGCGGTAACAGATAAGAGACTCTTCCTGATGTACAGCCCAATGGGGGCGGTAACAGATAAGAGACTGTTCCTGATGTACAGCCCAATGGGGGCGGTAACAGATAAGAGACTGTTCCTGATGTACAGCCCAATGATGAGCGGTAACAGATAAGAGACTGTTCCTGATGTACAGCCCAATGATGAGCGGTAACAGATAAGAGACTGTTCCTGATGTACAGCCTAATGATGAGCAGTAACAGATAAGAGACTCTTCCTGATGTACAGCCCAATGATGAGCGGTAACAGATAAGAGACTGTTCCTGGTGTACAGCCCAATGATGAGCGGTAACAGATAAGAGACTCTTCCTGATGTACAGCCCAATGATGAGCAGTAACAGATAAGAGACTCTTCCTGATGTACAGCCCAATGATGAGCGGTAACAGATAAGAGACTCTTCCTGATGTACAGCCCAATGATGAGCGGTAACAGATAAGAGACTCTTCCTGATGTACAGCCTAATGATGAGCAGTAACAGATAAGAGACTGTTCCTGATGTACAGCCCAATGATGAGCGGTAACAGATAAGAGACTGTTCCTGATGTACAGCCCAATGATGAGCAGTAACAGATAAGAGACTGTTCCTGATGTACAGCCCAATGATGAGCGGTAACAGATAAGAGACTGTTCCTGATGTACAGCCCAATGATGAGCAGTAACAGATAAGAGACTGTTCCTGATGTACAGCCCAATGATGAGCGGTACCAGATAAGAGACTGTTCCTGATGTACAGCCCAATGATGAGTGGTACCAGATAAGAGACTGTTCCTGATGTACAGCCCAATGGGGGCGGTAACAGATAAGAGACTGTTCCTGATGTACAGCCCAATGATGAGCGTACCAGATAAGAGACTGTTCCTGATGTACAGCCCAATGATGAGCGGTAACAGATAAGAGACTGTTCCTGATGTACAGCCCAATGATGAGCGGTAACAGATAAGAGACTGTTCCTGATGTACAGCCCAATGATGAGCAGTAACAGATAAGAGACTGTTCCTGATGTACAGCCTAATGATGAGCAGTAACAGATAAGAGACTGTTCCTGATGTACAGCCCAATGATGAGCGGTAACAGATAAGAGACTCTTCCTGATGTACAGCCCAATGATGAGCAGTAACAGATAAGAGACTCTTCCTGATGTACAGCCCAATGATGAGCAGTAACAGATAAGAGACTCTTCCTGATGTACAGCCCAATGATGAGCGGTA
>NW_024059734.1:0-32138 GCF_016432855.1 Salvelinus namaycush
TGAATGGAACTGCTTGGGACGGACTATGATGGAGTCACAGAAGAAGAGAGCAGTGTATGATAAGCTATAATGTGTAGGCCGAATGTTCCACCTGTACCTTTATATCTAGCCACTGTGGGATGTTAGAACATTTCCATAGACAACCACAGTATTATACCACAGTATTATACCACAGTATTATACCACATTATTATGCCACAGTATTATACCACAGTATTATACCACTGTATTATACCACAGTATTATGCCACAGTATTATACCACAGTATTATACCACAGTATTATACCACAGTATTATACCACTGTATTATACCACAGTATTATACCACAGTATTATACCACAGTATTATGCCACAGTATTATACCACAGTATTATACTACAGTATTATACCACAGTATTATACCACAGTATTATACCACAGTATTATACCACAGTATTATACCACATTGTTATGCCACAGTATTATGCCACAGTATTATACCACTGTATTATACCACAGTATTATACCACAGTATTATACCACAGTATTATGCCACAGTATTATACCACAGTATTATACCACAGTATTATGCCACAGTATTATGCCACAGTATTATACCACAGTATTATACCACAGTATTATGCCACAGTATTATACCACAGTATTATACCACAGTATTATACCACTGTATTATATTACTGTATTATACCACAGTATTATACCACAGTATTATACCACAGTATTATATTACTGTATTATACCACTGTATTATAACACTGTATTATACCACTGTATTATATTACTGTATTATACCATAGTATTATAACACTGTATTATATTACTGTATTATACCACTGTATTATATTACTGTATTATACCATAGTATTATAACACTGTATTATATTACTGTATTATACCACTGTATTATATTACTGTATTATACCATAGTATTATAACACTGTATTATATTACTGTATTATACCACTGTATTATATTACTGTATTATACCATAGTATTATAACACTGTATTATATTACTGTATTATACCACTGTATTATATTACTGTATTATACCATAGTATTATAACACTGTATTATATTACTGTATTATACCACTGTATTATATTACTGTATTATACCACTGTATTATATTATCGTGGATGTGCTGCTGGATATGCTGCAGGGTGGGGCTTCAGAGCTGCCAATAGATCAGAACAAAACCTGACTAACAGCTTTCAGACTTGAAAGCTGATGATTAATGTAAACGTAAATGATTTTCAAAGCACTTACCTGCATTAAATATATTTTCTCTAAGTATAGGTTTGGGACCAGTTACCTGGCGTGACCCTCCTTAAATGACAGAAACCAACACAACAAACCTTTTCTTTCGTGACTTTATTTTCATTGTAGGTATTTTATTGATAAATTGAAAAATCTTTTCACGATGATGAAAAGGTGTTTACCGATTGTTTTAGCGAGTGATCACCTGATGTGGTCGTGTGATGTATCCCAGACAAGGCAAGTCCAATAATAAACTGGGCATCAGGATGTTCCCCTTCCACACTCCTGCTGTCAGTTAACAACAAATTATTATTTACAATGACGGCCTACTGGGGGAAACGTTTGAAATAATTGTCATTGTAAATAAGAATTTGTTCTTTAACCGAAAAAAAATCACAGGCCTTGGTCTTTCTGTACGATGTTTTCAAATATCCCATTTAGCTCTGGCATTGGATATAGGAACGGGGGGAACCATTTTTCTCTCATTCGGGACGATATCTCTTCATAAATATATTTATTTCTATATGAGTAATCCTGATTTCTATTGGACTGAGGCATCCGTCCACAGTGACAGTAAGCTGTTGGTTTCTAATTAAGACCATTATCTTTATTCTGGAGGAATCGTAGAAGTATCGTTGTCCCGTAATTACTACCTCAACTGGCAGGTGGGATTTTTTTTGAGTGGCGGGAAAACATTACGTTGGTCAAATGTATGAGCTTTCGTTGTCAGGATTCATTTACACTTCAAGGTGTATCTGTACAAGATGCGTCTTCGACGACATCCAGAGGTGGTCAGGAAGATCTAATCACAATCAGATCACAATGCCTACACCTATTGACACATGTGGGCACAATCAAAATGTGGACAAGATCAGGACGACAGACAAATGCTAGAACCAGGTATAAACAGGGCTCATGGCACAAACAATGACACCACCACACCACCACACTATGACATGACACCACTTCACCATGACACCACTACACCATGACACCACCACACCATGACACCACCACACCATGACACTATGACACCACTACACCATGACACCACCACACCATGACACAATGACACCATGACACCACCAAACTATGACACCACCACACCATGACACCACCACACCATGACACCACCACACTATGACACCACCACACTATGACATGACACCACCATGACACCACCACACCATGACACCACCACCATGACACCACCACACCATGACACCACCACACTATGACACCACCACACTATGACACCACCACACTATGACATGACACCACCATGACACCACCACCATAAACACCACCACACCATGACACCACCACACTATGACACCACCACACCATGACACCACCACACTATGACACCACCACACTATGACATGACACCACCATGACACCACCACCATAAACACCACCACACTATGACACCACCACACTATGACATGACACCACCATGACACCACCACCATAAACACCACCACACCATGACACCACCACACTATGACACCACCACACTATGAAATGACACCATCATGACACCACCACACCATGACACCACCACACCATGACACCACCACAACATGACACCACCACACTATGACATGACACCACTTCACCATGACACCACTTCACCATGACACCACCACACCATGACACCACACCACTATGACACCACCACACCATGACACCACCACACTATGACACCACCACACCATGACACCACCACACCATGACACCACCACAACATGACACCACCACACTATGACACCACTACACCACCACACCATGACACCACCACAACATGACACCACCACACTATGACACCACTACACCACCACACCATGACACCACCACACCATGACACCACCACACCATGACACCACCACACCATGACACCACTACACCATGACACCACCACACCATGACACCACCACACCATGACACCACCACACCATGACACAATGACACCATGACACCACCAAACTATGACACCACCACACCATGACACCACCACACCATGACACCACCACACTATGACACCACCACACTATGACATGACACCACCATGACACCACCACACCATGACACCACCACCATGACACCACCACACCATGACACCACCACACTATGACACCACCACACTATGACACCACCACACTATGACATGACACCACCATGACACCACCACCATAAACACCACCACACCATGACACCACCACACTATGACACCACCACACTATGAAATGACACCATCATGACACCACCACCATGACACCACCACACCATGACACCACCACACCATGACACCACCACACCATGACACCACCACAACATGACACCACCACACCATGACACCACCACACCATGACACCACCACACCATGACACCACCACACCATGACACCACCACAACATGACACCACCACACCATGACACCACCACACCATGACACCACACCACCATGACACCACACCACCATGACACCACCACACTATGACACCACCACAACATGACACCACCACACTATGACATGACACCACTTCACCATGACACCACTTCACCATGACACCACCACACCATGACACCACACCACTATGACACCACCACACCATGACACCACCACACTATGACACCACCACACCATGACACCACCACACCATGACACCACCACAACATGACACCACCACACTATGACACCACTACACCACCACACCATGACACCACCACAACATGACACCACCACACTATGACACCACTACACCACCACACCATGACACCACCACACCATGACACCACCACACCATGACACCACCACACCATGACACCACCACACCATGACACCACCACACTATGACACCACCACACTATGACACCACCACACCATGACACCACCACACTATGACACCACCACACAATGACACCACCACAGCATGACACCACCACACCATGACACCACCACACTATGACATGACACCACCACATCATGGCACCACCACACTATGACATGACACCACCACACCATGACACTACCACACCATGACAACACCGCACCATGACAACACCACACCATGACACCAGCACCATGACAACACCGCACCATGACAACACCGCACCATGACAACACCACACCATGACACCACTACACCACCACACCATGACACCACCACACCATGACACCACCACACTATGACATGACACCACTTCACCATGACACCACCACACCACCACACCATGACACCACCACACTGACACCACCACACCACTACACCACCACACCATGACACCACCACAACATGACACCACCACACCATGACACCACCACACCATGACACCACCACACTATGACACCACCACACTATGACACCACCACACCATGACACCACCACACCATGACACCACCACACCATGACACGACACCAACACACCATGACACCATTACACCACCACACCATGACACCACCACACCATGACACCACCACACTATGACACCACCACACCATGACACCACCACACCATGACACCACCACACTATGACACCACCACACCATGACACCACCACACCATGACATCACCACACCATGACACCACCACACCATGACACCACCACACTATGACACCACCACACCATGACACCACCACACCATGACACCACCACACCATGACACGACACCAACACACCATGACACCATTACACCACCACACCATGACACCACCACACCATGACACCACCACACCATGACACCACCACACCATGACACCACCACACTATGACACCACCACACCATGACACCACCACACCATGACACCACCAAACTATGACACCACCACACTATGACATGACACCACCATGACACCACCACACCATGACACCACCACCATGACACCACCACACCATGACACCACCACACTATGACACCACCACACTATGACACCACCACACTATGACATGACACCACCATGACACCACCACCATAAACACCACCACACCATGACACCACCACACTATGACACCACCACACTATGAAATGACACCATCATGACACCACCACCATGACACCACCACACCATGACACCACCACACCATGACACCACCACAACATGACACCACCACACCATGACACCCCCACACCATGACACCACCACACCATGACACCACCACACCATGACACCACCACAACATGACACCACCACACCATGACACCACCACACCATGACACCACACCACCATGACACCACACCACCATGACACCACACCACCATGACACCACCACACTATGACACCACCACAACATGACACCACCACACTATGACATGACACCACTTCACCATGACACCACTTCACCATGACACCACCACACCATGACACCACACCACTATGACACCACCACACCATGACACCACCACACTATGACACCACCACACCATGACACCACCACACCATGACACCACCACAACATGACACCACCACACTATGACACCACTACACCACCACACCATGACACCACCACAACATGACACCACCACACTATGACACCACTACACCACCACACCATGACACCACCACACCATGACACCACCACACCATGACACCACCACACCATGACACCACCACACCATGACACCACCACACTATGACACCACCACACTATGACACCACCACACCATGACACCACCACACTATGACACCACCACACAATGACACCACCACAGCATGACACCACCACACCATGACACCACCACACTATGACATGACACCACCACATCATGGCACCACCACACTATGACATGACACCACCACACCATGACACTACCACACCATGACACCACCACAACATGACACCACCACACCATGACACCACCACCATGACACCACCACACTATGACACCACCACACCATGACAACACCACACCATGACACCACTACACCACCACACCATGACACCACCACACCATGACACCACCACACTATGACATGACACCACTTCACCATGACACCACCACACCACCACAACATGACACCACCACACTGACACCACCACACCACTACACCACCACACCATGACACCACCACAACATGACACCACCACACCATGACACCACCACACCATGACACCACCACACTATGACACCACCACACCATGACACCACCACACCATGACATGACACCACCACACCATGACACCACCACACTATGACACCACCACACTATGACACCACCACACCATGACACCACCACACCATGACACCACCACACCATGACACGACACCAACACACCATGACACCATTACACCACCACACCATGACACCACCACACCATGACACCACCACACTATGACACCACCACACCATGACACCACCACACCATGACACCACCACACTATGACACCACCACACCATGACACCACCACACCATGACATCACCACACCATGACATCACCACACCATGACACCACCACACTATGACACCACCACACCATGACACCACCACACCATGACACCACCACACCATGACACGACACCAACACACCATGACACCATTACACCACCACACCATGACACCACCACACCATGACACCACCACACCATGACACCACCACACCATGACACCACCACACTATGACACCACCACACCATGACACCACCACACCATGACACCACCACACTATGACACCACCACACCATGACATCACCACACCATGACACCACCACACCATGACACCACCACACTATGACACCACCACACCATGACACCACCACATTATGACACCACCACACCATGACATCACCACACCACCATGACACCACCACACCATGACACCACCACACCATGACACCACCACACTATGACACCACCACACCATGACACCACCACACCAAGACACCACCACACCATGACACCACCACACTATGACACCACCACACCATGACACCACCATGACACCACCACACTATGACACCACCACACCATGACACCACCACACTATGACACCACCACACCATGACACCACCACACTATGGCACCACCACACCATGACACCACCACACTATGACACCACCACACCATGACACCACCACACTATGACACCACCACACCATGACACCACCACACCATGACACCACCACACCATGACACCACCACACTATGACACCACACCACCATGACACCACCACACCATGACACCACCACACCATGACACCACCACACCATGACACCACCACACTATGACACCACACCACCATGACACCACCACACCATGGCACCACCACACTATGACACCACCACACCATGACACCACCATGACACCACCACACTATGACACCACCACACCATGACACCACCACACCATGACACCACCACACTATGGCACCACCACACCATGACACCACCACACCATGGCACCACCACACCATGGCACCACCACACCATGACACCACCACACCATGACACCACCACACTATGACACCACCACACCATGACACCACCACACCATGACACCACCACACCATGGCACCACCATGGCACCACCACACTATGACACCACCACACCATGACACCACCACACCATGGCACCACCACACCATGGCACCACCACACCATGACACCACCACACCATGACACCACCACACTATGACACCACCACACCATGACACCACCACACCATGACACCACCACACCATGGCACCACCATGGCACCACCACACTATGACACCACCACACCATGACACCACCATGACACCACCACACCATGACACCACCACACTATAGCACCACCACACTATGACACCACCACACTATGACACCACCACACCATGACACCACCACACCATGACACCACCACACTATGACACCACCACACCATGACACCACCACACTATGACACCACCACACCATGACACCACCACACTATGGCACCACCACACCATGACACCACCACACCATGACACCACCACACCATGACATGACTCCGCCACTCTTCTTTTAGCTGTAATTGTTGGCTGATAATATAGCTGGAAGGTGTAGGGTTCAAGAGGATTTGTTTGTGGTGATGTATGTTTTTTTTTACTAGCTGCTTGTGGTAACATAAAACCAGAAAACTAAGTTGTTTGTTGCCAAAGCTTTAGCTGGATGTGATGCTGGCCTGCTGTGGTGGGTTGTAGTGAAGCCACGCTTTTATAACAGTTGGTTCTGGACAGGTAAAGCTGACTCAGGTTGTTACCTGTTTGTGTCTCCATTGTTTCAGGTACAGTATCCTGACGTGGTGGTGGTGGCTGGATTAAATGCTAGTTTTCACTGCTTTAAGGTTTTAGCAGTGTAACATGTACTCTGACTATGTTATGACAGCAACATGTTTCATTGCAGAGATAAATCCTGTTGCTGCGTGTCTGTCAGTGTGGCCACAGACTCTTCTCTGCTGGGATGAGTACTGTATTGAGTAAATAGATCCACCCTGTAGATTCACACGAACCCTGCTAGTGCCAGGATGTGAATATGGCACTGGGTGGGGCTCGGAGCTGCCAACAGAACAGAACCTGACTAACAGCTTTCCAGATTGATACTTTATTAATGATTTTTCAAAGCATTTTCTTTAATTATAGGTTTGGGAAAAGGTTTTCAGGGTCACTCAAGGTCTGCACCACCCAATGATGATCCATGTTTACCAAGCCTATCCTCCCTCTACTTGGTGATCACCTGATGTGGATCGTGGATGTGCTGCTGGGTGGGGCTTCAGAGTTGCCAACAGAACAGAACAAATAGCCTTTCAGACTGGTGCCATGAAAGCTGCTGATTAATCTAAATGTTCATTATTTTTCAAAGCACTTACTTGCTTTAAAGTGGAACTGACTAGTGAGCACTTAGATATGGTTATTTTCACGTTTTCGTACATTCTTAAAATTACGTACACTAAGGCATTTGTGACAAATCTATAGCAATATGGAGTGGGAAAGCGGCCGTGTGTTTGGACAATTAATAGACCCTGCAGTACATAAAACCTAATAAAAACACCTGCCTCGTCCAGGACCAGAGTCTACGCAGACCGGTGCAGCATAGCCAATCAGAGCTACAGTAGGTCTATATGCAAACAAGCCATTTGCCACACAGGCCTGCCATCATTCACTTTGAACTGGACTGTGTGTTTACAGGCAGTAGGGCCTGGCGTCATTCATTTTGAACTAGACTGTGTGTTTACAGGCAGTAGCAACAGCGTGACCTTAGATCGTTAGAACACATTCACCAAAAGCCACAAAATACACCTGAATGGATTTATGCAAATATGTCACAAAATACCACGGGTGTCCTCTTACATTTGGAAACTTTGCAGTCCTATCCTTTTACTTGATGTGGATGAGCGATGCGTACCAGACAGGGCAAGTTTAAGCACATCAGTAGGCTCAGCCAAGGGTGTGTCATCGTGTTCTGGGAAAACCTGCCGTTTCCTTCTGGGCTCAGTGGTGCCAAGGTGCCAATGTCTCAGTGCCATCATACTCTAGTGCAGTGGTTCTCCAACCTCTCCTTGGGAAACCCCCGCCATTCCTAGGATTTTATCTATTTCAGAGCTCACCTGATTCAACTTGTCGACTAATCATCAAGCCCTTGAATAGGTGAATCAGTTGAGCCTACGACAACATTCTGAATCGTCTGGTCCCCTCTCGTGGAGAGGTTTGAGAACCACCGCTGTAGTGAAGTAATATTTTATACAGTATATACAGTTGTTGTGAATCGTCTGGTCCCCTCTCGTGGAGAGTTTTGAGAACCACCGCTGTAGTGAAGTAATATTTTATACAGTATATACAGTTGAAGTCCGACGTTTACATACACCTTAGCCAAATACATTTAAAATCAGTTTTGCACAATTCCTGACATTTAATCCTAGTAAAAATTCCTTGTCTTAGGTCAGTTAGGAACACCACTTTATTTTAAGAATGTGAAATGTCAGAATAATAGTAGAGAGAATGATTTATTTCAGCTTTTCTTTCTTTCATCACATTCCCAGTGGGTCAGAAGTTTACATACACTCAATTAGTATTTGGTAGCATTGCCTTTAAATTGATTAACTTGGGTGAAACGTTTCGGGTAGCCTTCCACAAGCTTCCCACAATAAGTTGGGTGAATTTTGGCCCATTCCTCCTGACAGAGCTGGTGTAACTGAGTAAGGTTTGTAGGCCTCCTTGCTCGCACACGCTTTTTTCAATTCTGCCCAGAGATTTTCTATAGGATTGAGGTCAGGGCTTTGTGATGGCCACTCCAATACCTTGACTTTGTTGTCCTTAAGCAATTTTGCCACAACTTTGGAAGTATGCTTGGGGTCATTGTCTATTTGGAAGACCCATTTGCGACCAAGCTTTAACTTCCTGACTGATGTCTTGAGATGTTGCTTCAGTATATCCACATAATTTTTCTTCCTCATGATGCCATCTATTTTGTGAAGTGCACCAGTCCCTCCTGCAGCAAAGCACCCCCACAACATGATACTGCCACCCCCGTGCTTCACGGTTGGGATGGTGTTCTTCGGCTTGCAAGCCTCCCACTTTTTCCTCCAAGCATAACAGTGGTCATTATGGCCAAACAGTTCTATTTTTGTTTCATCAGACCAGAGGACATTTCTCCAAAAAGTACGATCTTTGTCCACATGTGCAGTTGCAAACCGTAGTCTGGCTTTTTAATGGCGGTTTTGGAGCAGTGGCTTCTTCCTTGCTGAGCGGCATTTCAGGTTATGTCGATATAGGACTCATTTTTACTGTGGATATAGATTCTTTTGTACCTGTTTCCTCCAGCATCTTCACAAGGTCCTTTGCTGTTGTTCTAGGATTGATTTGCACTTTTTGTACCAAAGTACGTTAATCTCTAGGAGACAAAACGCATCTCCTTCCTGAGCGGTATGATGGTTCCGTGGTCCCATGGTGTTTATACTTGCGTACTATTGTTTGTACAGATGAACGTGGTAGCTTCAGGCATTTGGAAATTGCTCCCAAGGATGAACCAGACTTGTGGAGGTCTACATTATTTTTCTGGGGTCTTGGCTGATTTCTTTTGATTTTCCCATGATGTCAAGCAAAGAGGCACTGAGTTTGAACGAAGACCTTGAAATACATCCACAGGTACACCTCCAATTGACTCAAATGATGTCAATTAGCCTATCAGAAGCTTCTAAAGCCATGACATCATTTTCTGGATTTTTCCAAGCTGTTTAAAAGCACAGTCATAGTGTATGTACACTTCTGATCCACTGGAATTGTGATACAGTGAATTATAAGTGAAATAATCTGTCTGTAAACAATTGTTGAAAAATGCCTTGTGCCATGCACAAAGTAGATGTCCTAACAGACTTGCCAAAACTATAGTTTGTTAACAAGAAATTTGTGGAGTGGTTGAAAAACAAGTTTTAATGACTCCAACCTAAGTGTATGTAAACTTCCGACTTCAACTGTGTAAATATATACAGTACCAGTCACAAGTTTGGACACACCTACTCATTCAAGTTTTTTTCACTATTTTCTACATCAAAACTGTGAAATAACACATATGGAATCATGTAGTAACAAAAAAAAGTGTTAAATCAAAATATGTTATATTTTCAATTCTTCAAAGTAGCCACCCTTTGCTTTGATGACAGCTATGCACACTCCTGGCATTCTCGCAACCAGCTTCACCTGGAATGATTTTCCAACAGTCTTGAAGGAGTTCCCACATATGCTGAGCACTTGTTGTCTGCTTTTCCTTCTCTGCTGTCCAACTCCTCCTAAACCATCTCAATTGGGTTGAGATCGGGTGATTGTGGAGCCCAGGTCATCTGATGCAGCACTCCATCACCCTCCTTCTTGGTCAACTAGCCCTTACACATCCTGGAGGTGTGTTGGGTCATTGTCCTGTTGAAACAAATGATAGTCCCACTAAGTCAAACCAGATGGGATGGCATATCGCTGCAGAATGCTGTGGTAGCCATGCTGGTTAAGTGTGTCTTGAATTCTAAATAAATCACTGACAGTGTCACCAGAAAAGCACCCCCACACCATCACACCTCCTCCTCCGTGCTTGACGGTGGGAACCACATGTGGAGATCATCCGTTCACCTACTCTGCGTCTCAAAAAGACACGGTGGTTGGAACCAAATCTCAAATTTGGACTCATCAGACCAAAGGACAGATTTACACCGGTTTAATGTCCATTGCTCGTGTTTCTTGGCCCAAGCAAGTCTCTTCTTCTTATTGGTGTCCTTTAATAGTGGTTTCTTTGCAGCAATTTGACCATGAAGGCCTGTTTTACACAGTCTCCTCTGAACAGCTGATCTTAAGATGGGTCTGTTACTTGAACTCTGTGAAGCATTTATTTGGGCTGCAATTTCTGAAGCTGGTAACTCTAATGAACTTATCCTCTGCAGCAGAGGTAACTCTGGGTCTTCCTTTCCTGTGGCGGTCCTCATGAAAGCCAGTTTCATCATAGAGCTTGATGGTTTTTGCAATTGTACTTGAAGAAACTTTCAAAGTTCTTGACATTTTCCATATTGACTGACCTTCATGTCTTAAAGTAATGATGGACTGTTGTTTCTCTTTGCTTATTTGAGCTGTTCTTGCAATAATATGAACTTAGTCGTTTACCAAATAGTGCTATCTTCTGTATGCCACCCCTACCTTGTCACAACAGAACTGATTGGCTCAAACACAAGAAGGAAAGATATTACACAAATTAACTTTTAACAATGCACACCTGTTAATTGAAATGCATTCCAGGTGACTACCTCGTGAAGCTGGTTGAGAGAATGCCAAGAGTGTTCAAACCTGTCAAGGCAAAAGGTGGTTACTTTGAAGAATCTATTTAGATTTGTTCGTTTGATGACTCAGCGGAGGTCGTAGCGGGACTTCTTGTACTTGTTCCTGTCTTTAGCATAGCCTCAGGGTTGTCTGCGATAGCTCTGTGTACGGTAGCACTGTCCTTAATTTTAGTGTCAACCTCTGTGTTAGTCCAGGGATTTTGATTAGGGAAGCAGCGAACCTTTGCTGTGGGGACAATGCCGTCGATGCATTTCCATATGAAGCCGGTGACGGAGGTGGTTAGCTCCTCGATGTTATCGGCGGATTCTCAGAAACATATTCTAAATCAGCGCTAGCAAATTCTGATGACCCTTTCTCAACAGAGGGAGTCACGGGTACTTCCTGTTTGAGCTTCTGCTTGCAAACAGGAAACAGGAGTACGTAGTCATGATCTGATTTGCCAAATGGCAGATGAGGGAGTGCCTTGAATGCTTGCTTGGGAGCAGAATAACAGTGGTCTAGGACTTTATCGCCCCCTAGTGGTGAAGGAAACGTGTCGATGGAAGTTGAGCATCAAGTGTCTTAATGATGTAGAATTTTTTTAAAGGATGTAAGTTTTCCTGCTTGTTTATAGCCTCGTACAGTTTGCTAAGTGCCATATTGTTATATTTCTTGTCCTGAGGTGGAATGTACAACAGCTCACAATAACCATTTGTTGTTGATGAAGAGGCAAACCCCTCCCCCTCTTGATTACCCTGACTCTACTGTCCTGTGAATGGAGAATCCATAGAGTTGGATAGCCATGGAGGTATCTTGTCCGAAAGTCAGGTTTTCAAAAAAGCTGAGATTATTGCAGTCCCATTGAGTCCCGTTGGTAGCAAATCCGTGACCAGAAGTCATCCATCTTATTGTCAAGTGACTTTATCTTTGGCCAATAGAATGGAGAGAAGAGGTGGTCGTTTTTTACTTTCGCCTTAACCTTGCCAGGACTCTGTAACGCCAGTGTTACCTCTTGCATACCCAAAAATTGGGTCAGAATTACACAAAGAGCCCAGGGCAGATGAGTCGAAGTTGAAGCCGGAACTGCCGATCCGATGTTCAAAAGTTATTATTAGTTATAAGAAATGATAGCGGATACATTTAGTGAAAATAAAATGAAAATAAACACCAAAAGAATCACAGGAAAGATGGGTCGGACCTCGCAAAACGGCAGCCATCCCTTCAGTTCCTGTACGTTACCACAATCACTTCATGAGTTGTTAATCATGAAACAAACCCATATGCCTTTCTTTTTCTCAGAGAGGTCTTTCTTCCTGTCCACGCAATGGATGGAGAACCCCTCTGGCTGAATGGACAAGGACAGTAAATCCAGAGAGAGACATAATTCCGTAAAACAGAGTATGTTACAATACCTGATGTCTCTCTGGAAGCGGCTCCTCGCCCTGAGCTCGTCTACCTTATTCATTGTTTCATTATTTAAAGCTCATGATAAAATAATACGACCTCAGCGTCTGTGCATCGGACGGCTTCTCTGCCAGCTAACACAAAGAAGAAAGACTAGAATGTCTCTGTGCACCGGACGGCTTCTCTGCCAGCTAACACGAAGAAGAAAGACTAGAATGTCTCTGTGCACCGGACGGCTTCTCTGCCAGCTAACACGAAGAAGAAAGACTAGAATGTCTCTGTGCACCGGACGGCTTCTCTGCCAGCTAACACGAAGATGAAACACTAGAATGTCTCTGTGCATCGGACGGCTTCTCTGCCAGCTAACACGAAGAAGAAAGACTAGAATGTCTCTGTGCATCGGACGGCTTCTCTGTCAACTAACACGGAGAAGAAAGACTTGTGTCTGTGTATCGGATAGCTCCTCTTGCCAGCTAACACGGAGAAGAAAGACTAGTGTCTGTGTATCGGAAAGCTCTTCTTGCCAGCTAACACGGAGAAGAAAGACTAGTGTCTGTGTGTATCTGATAGCTCCTCTTGCCAGCTAACACGGAGAAGAAAGACTAGTGTCTGTGTGTATCTGATAGCTCCTCTTGCCAGCTAACATGGAGAAGAAAGACTAGTGTCTGTGTGTCAGATAGCTCCTCTTGCCAGCTAACACGGAGAAGAAAGACTAGTGTCTGTGTGTCAGATAGCGCCTCTTGCCAGCTAACATGGAGAAGAACGGCTAGTGTCTGTGTATCAGATAGCTCCTCTTGCCAGCTAACACGGAGAAGAAAGACTAGTGTCTGTGTGTCAGATAGCGCCTCTTGCCAGCTAACATGGAGAAGAACGACTAGTGTCTGTGTGTCAGATAGCGCCTCTTCCCAGCTAACACGGAGAAGAACGACTAGTGTCTGTGTGTCAGATAGCTCCTCTTGCCAGCTAACATGGAGAAGAAAGACTAGTGTCTGTGTGTCAGATAGCTCCTCTTGCCAGCTAACATGGAGAAGAACGACTAGTGTCTGTGTGTCAGATAGCTCCTCTTGCCAGCTAACATGGAGAAGAACGACTAGTGTCTGTGTGTCAGATAGCTCCTCTTGCCAGCTAACATGGAGAAGAACGACTAGTGTCTGTGTGTCAGATAGCTCCTCTTGCCAGCTAACATGGAGAAGAACGACTAGTGTCTGTGTGTCAGCCTTATGTTCTTACTCAGATACATAATACAACATGCTGGAACTGCAGGGTCCCTACTTACGACAAATTAGATCTGGTTTAAATGTAATACCATTATTCATTAAGTCATTAATAACATTTGTAATACCATTATTAATCCCTTTAAAACATAGAGTTGTTAAAAAAAGAACACTCACCATTTTAAGTAACAGAGGTTTATATCTATTAACCCTCGAGCTACCAACCACATTTTACACATTTTACACATTTTACATTCTTCATTTTGAAGAAACTATTGGATAAAGCAACAATCATAGCAAAATGTAAACGTATATCTTACTAAAACGTCATGAGACATGGAAATAACGATGTCTACAATGTAAAAATGACCAAAACACAGTCTTTAAATGTACACGTTACAGCACCGTTAATGTGCCATGGTTGGGAGGTTGCTAACAGTAACATAGTATACAATAGCAGGATACATTCATAATAGTATACGTTCATTAATTGTATGAATTATAATGCATTTAAAAAGTACTAAAACATACATTTATTCCATTTGACAGGGATTTTATAACCTTTACACAATGAACGCTTGATTTGACAAAAACATATAGCTAGCTATGAGTGTTGGAAGAATGTGCACAATGATGGTGTGATCTGTGTTCATATATACCTCCACTATAATGATGGAGTGATCTGTGTTCATATATACCTCCACTATAATGATGGAGTGATCTGTGTTCATATGTACCTCCACTATAATGATGGAGTGATCTGTGTTCATATATACAGTACCTCCACTATAATGATGGAGTGATCTGTGTTCATATATACCTCTACTATAATGATGGAGTGATCTGTGTTCATATATACCTCCACTATAATGATGGAGTGATCTGTGTTCATATATACCTCCACTATAATGATGGAGTGATCTGTGTTCATATATACCTCCACTATAATGATGGAGTGATCTGTGTTCATATGTACCTCCACTATAATGATGGAGTGATCTGTGTTCATATATACAGTACCTCCACTATAATGATGGAGTGATCTGTGTTCATATATACCTCTACTATAATGATGGAGTGATCTGTGTTCATATATACCTCCACTATAATGATGGAGTGATCTGTGTTCATATATACCTCCACTATAATGATGGAATGATCTGTGTTCATATATACAGTACCTCCACTACAATGATGGAGTGATCTGTGTTCATATATACCTCCACTATAATGATGGAGTGATCTGTGTTCATATATACAGTACCTCCACTATAATGATGGAATGATCTGTGTTCATATATACAGTACCTCCACTATAATGATGGAGTGATCTGTGTTCATATATACCTCCACTATAATGATGGAGTGATCTGTGTTCATATATACAGTACCTCCACTATAATGATGGAGTGATCTGTGTTCATATATACCTCTACTATAATGATGGAGTGATCTGTGTTCATATATACCTCCACTATAATGATGGAGTGATCTGTGTTCATATATACAGTACCTCCACTACAATGATGGAGTGATCTGTGTTCATATATACAGTACCTCCACTATAATGATGGAGTGATCTGTGTTCATATATACAGTACCTCCACTATAATGATGGAGTGATCTGTGTTCATATATACAGTACCTCCACTATAATGATGGAGTGATCTGTGTTCATATATACAGTACCTCCACTATAATGATGGAATGATCTGTGTTCATATATACCTCCACTATAATGATGGAGTGATCTGTGTTCATATATACCTCCACTATAATGATGGAGTGATCTGTGTTCATATATACCTCCACTATAATGATGGAGTGATCTGTGTTCATATATACCTCCACTATAATGATGGAGTGATCTGTGTTCATATATACCTCCACTATAATGATGGAGTGATCTGTGTTCATATATACAGTACCTCCACTATAATGATGGAGTGATCTGTGTTCATATATACCTCTACTATAATGATGGAGTGATCTGTGTTCATATATACCTCCACTATAATGATGGAGTGATCTGTGTTCATATATACCTCCACTATAATGATGGAGTGATCTGTGTTCATATATACAGTACCTCCACTATAATGATGGAGTGATCTGTGTTCATATATACCTCTACTATAATGATGGAGTGATCTGTGTTCATATATACCTCTACTATAATGATGGAGTGATCTGTGTTCATATATACCTCCACTATAATGATGGAGTGATCTGTGTTCATATATACCTCCACTATAATGATGGAGTGATCTGTGTTCATATATACAGTACCTCCACTATAATGATGGAGTGATCTGTGTTCATATATACAGTACCTCCACTATAATGATGGAGTGATCTGTGTTCATATATACCTCCACTATAATGATGGAGTGATCTGTGTTCAATATATATATATACAGTACCTCCACTATAATGATGGAGTGATCTGTGTTCATATATACAGTACCTCCACTATAATGATGGAGTGATCTGTGTTCATATATACAGTACCTCCACTATAATGATGGAGTGATCTGTGTTCATATATACCTCCACTATAATGATGGAGTGATCTGTGTTCATATATACAGTACCTCCACTATAATGATGGAGTGATCTGTGTTCATATATACAGTACCTCCACTATAATGATGGAGTGATCTGTGTTCATATATACAGTACCTCCACTATAATGATGGAATGATCTGTGTTCATATATACCTCCACTATAATGATGGAGTGATCTGTGTTCATATATACAGTACCTCCACTATAATGATGGAGTGATCTGTGTTCATATATACCTCCACTATAATGATGGAGTGATCTGTGTTCATATATACAGTACCTCCACTATAATGATGGAGTGATCTGTGTTCATATGTACCTCCACTATAATGATGGAATGATCTGTGTTCATATATACCTCCACTATAATGATGGAGTGATCTGTGTTCATATATACCTCCACTACAATGATGGAGTGATCTGTGTTCATATATACCTCCACTATAATGATGGAGTGATCTGTGTTCATATATACAGTACCTCCACTATAATGATGGAGTGATCTGTGTTCATATATACCTCCACTATAATGATGGAGTGATCTGTGTTCATATGTACCTCCACTATAATGATGGAATGATCTGTGTTCATATATACCTCCACTATAATGATGGAGTGATCTGTGTTCATATATACCTCCACTATAATGATGGAGTGATCTGTGTTCATATATACAGTACCTCCACTACAATGATGGAGTGATCTGTGTTCATATATACCTCCACTATAATGATGGAGTGATCTGTGTTCATATATACAGTACCTCCACTATAATGATGGAGTGATCTGTGTTCATATATACCTCCACTATAATGATGGAGTGATCTGTGTTCATATATACAGTACCTCCACTATAATGATGGAGTGATCTGTGTTCATATATACCTCCACTATAATGATGGAATGATCTGTGTTCATATATACAGTACCTCCACTATAATGATGGAATGATCTGTGTTCATATATACAGTACCTCCACTGTAATGATGGAGTGATCTGTGTTCATATATACCTCCACTATAATGATGGAGTGATCTGTGTTCATATATACAGTACCTCCACTATAATGATGGAGTGATCTGTGTTCATATATACAGTACCTCCACTATAATGATGGAGTGATCTGTGTTCATATATACAGTACCTCCACTATAATGATGGAGTGATCTGTGTTCATATATACCTCCACTATAATGATGGAGTGATCTGTGTTCATATATACAGTACCTCCACTATAATGATGGAGTGATCTGTGTTCATATATACCTCCACTATAATGATGGAGTGATCTGTGTTCATATATACCTCCACTATAATGATGGAATGATCTGTGTTCATATATACAGTACCTCCACTATAATGATGGAGTGATCTGTGTTCATATATACAGTACCTCCACTATAATGATGGAGTGATCTGTGTTCATATATACCTCCACTATAATGATGGAGTGATCTGTGTTCATATATACCTCCACTATAATGATGGAGTGATCTGTGTTCATATGTACCTCCACTATAATGATGGAGTGATCTGTGTTCATATATACAGTACCTCCACTATAATGATGGAGTGATCTGTGTTCATATATACCTCTACTATAATGATGGAGTGATCTGTGTTCATATATACCTCCACTATAATGATGGAGTGATCTGTGTTCATATATACAGTACCTCCACTATAATGATGGAGTGATCTGTGTTCATATATACAGTACCTCCACTATAATGATGGAGTGATCTGTGTTCATATATACAGTACCTCCACTATAATGATGGAGTGATCTGTGTTCATATATACAGTACCTCCACTATAATGATGGAGTGATCTGTGTTCATATATACAGTACCTCCACTATAATGATGGAGTGATCTGTGTTCATATATACAGTACCTCCACTATAATGATGGAGTGATCTGTGTTCATATATACCTCCACTATAATGATGGAGTGATATGTGTTCATATATACAGTACCTCCACTATAATGATGGAATGATCTGTGTTCATATATACAGTACCTCCACTATAATGATGGAGTGATCTGTGTTCATATATACCTCCACTATAATGATGGAGTGATCTGTGTTCATATATACCTCCACTATAATGATGGAGTGATCTGTGTTCATATATACCTCCACTATAATGATGGAGTGATCTGTGTTCATATATACAGTACCTCCACTATAATGATGGAGTGATCTGTGTTCATATATACCTCCACTATAATGATGGAGTGATCTGTGTTCATATATACCTCCACTATAATGATGGAGTGATCTGTGTTCATATATACAGTACCTCCACTATAATGATGGAATGATCTGTGTTCATATATACAGTACCTCCACTATAATGATGGAGTGATCTGTGTTCATATATACCTCCACTATAATGATGGAGTGATCTGTGTTCATATATACAGTACCTCCACTATAATGATGGAATGATCTGTGTTCATATATACAGTACCTCCACTATAATGATGGAATGATCTGTGTTCATATATACAGTACCTCCACTATAATGATGGAGTGATCTGTGTTCATATATACAGTACCTCCACTATAATGATGGAGTGATCTGTGTTCATATATACAGTACCTCCACTATAATGATGGAGTGATCTGTGTTCATATATACCTCCACTATAATGATGGAATGATCTGTGTTCATATATACCTCCACTATAATGATGGAGTGATCTGTGTTCATATATACAGTACCTCCACTATAATGATGGAATGATCTGTGTTCATATATACCTCCACTATAATGATGGAGTGATCTGTGTTCATATGTACCTCCACTATAATGATGGAGTGATCTGTGTTCATATATACAGTACCTCCACTATAATGATGGAGTGATCTGTGTTCATATATACCTCCACTATAATGATGGAGTGATCTGTGTTCATATATACCTCCACTATAATGATGGAGTGATCTGTGTTCATATATACCTCCACTATAATGATGGAGTGATCTGTGTTCATATATACCTCCACTATAATGATGGAATGATCTGTGTTCATATATACCTCCACTATAATGATGGAGTGATCTGTGTTCATATATACCTCCACTATAATGATGGAATGATCTGTGTTCATATATACAGTACCTCCACTATAATGATGGAGTGATCTGTGTTCATATATACAGTACCTCCACTATAATGATGGAGTGATCTGTGTTCATATATACCTCCACTATAATGATGTGCTATTTCTCTAAGCGTTTGAGAAGCATGACAGCTGGCGATCAGCTCTGCGTGAGCCCGCCATGTGTGTGTGTGTATCACTGCTGCATGCTGGGTAGACCTCGTTTCCAACGCCGCATAAACAAAAGGTTAATGAGGGTTCACGGGCCTCACTGCTTTTTGTTTATCCCTTCAGCAGATGCCAACAGATTTACACACACACACACACACACACACACACACACACACACACACACACAGATCTACATGGAATTCAGCCCTGATCACTGGAGTCCTGTGTTAAAGCCTAGCAGCTAGACGAACACATACCCACCCTGACCATTTCTCTATGTAATTACTACAGTTCATGGATGGATATTGGCTACTTCCTGACTTAAATAAATATATGTTTAGTCTCATCATGTTTTCCTGTTTTTAGTTCTGGCTCATGTGATAGATATGCATTGTTTAATCTCGACTGATGAAGTGATCAAAGCAATTGTGGGATGCATTGTGGGTGTTTTTCGCTGAACGTCCATGCTTTCTTGTTTTTAGTTCTGGCTCCATCGTGGTTTGATAGATCTGCATCGTTGCATTGTGGATGTTTTCGCTGAACGTCCATGCTTTCCTGATGTTCTGCGGGTTGTGGCCAAAGTGGCCAAGGTTTCATATGGTCATTATTATTATTATTTTCATCAAAGACTTTCATTATGGATGTTACTTCCCTCAAACCCAAACGTCAGAGTCTATCTTTCTGTGCCACTTCATAATCTGTTTGCAGATGATTAAATACTGCCCTCCAGTGGACAGATTACCAAACAACGCCATGTTTTTTTTCTCCCCTCTCATTGTGTTGAGAGTGTAATGGTAAAACACGAATGTCTTAATTTTGAGTAGTAGTCGTGTTTTAGAGAAAAGTCAGACTTTCTGCTATGAATGATTAAATCATTGACTTGCCGAGTACTAGAGTTTTTATGTCTACGATAACATTGTGGTATTTGCTTTGGGACTCATTTATGTTCTTCCTTCAGCCTTGTCTCTCTGTCTGTGTCCTTAAGGAAATGTCACTTTGAGGAAAAATGAACCAAAGCCTGAGATTATCATGAAAAAGGGCTTGATATCTATTTGTGTTAGTCTCACGTTACCATATTCCCCGGTCTCACGTTGCCATAGTCCCCGGTCTCACGTTGCCATAGTCCCCGGTCTAACGTTGCCATAGTCCCCGGTCTCACGTTGCCATAGTCCCCGGTCTCACGTTGCCATAGTCCCCGGTCTCACGTTACCATAGTCCCCGGTCTCACGTTGCCATAGTCCCCGGTCTCACGTTGCCATAGTCCCCGGTCTCACGTTGCCATAGTCCCCGGTCTCACGTTGCCATAGTCCCCGGTCTCACGTTGCCATAGTCCCCGGTCTCGAAAGTTACCGTAGTCCCCGGTCTCGAAAGTTACCATAGTCCCCGGTCTCACGTTACCATAGTCCCCAGTCTCACGTTGCCATAGTCCCCGGTCTCACGTTGCCATAGTCCCCGGTCTCACGTTGCCATAGTCCCCGGTCTCGAAAGTTACCATAGTCCCCGGTCTCACGTTGCCATAGTCCCCGGTCTCACGTTGCCATAGTCCCCGGTCTCACGTTGCCATAGTCCCCGGTCTCACGTTGCCATAGTCCCCGGTCTCACGTTGCCATAGTCCCCGGTCTCACGTTACCATAGTCCCCCGGTCTCACGTTACCATAGTCCCCGGTCTCACGTTGCCATAGTCCCCGGTCTCACGTTGCCATAGTCCCCGGTCTCACGTTGCCATAGTCCCCGGTCTCACGTTGCCATAGTCCCCAGTCTCACGTTGCCATAGTCCCCGGTCTCGAAAGTTACCATAGTCCCCGGTCTCGAAAGTTACCATAGTCCCCGGTCTCGAAAGTTACCATAGTCCCCGGTCTCGAAAGTTACCATAGTCCCCGGTCTCGAAAGTTACCATAGTCCCCGGTCTCACGTTACCATAGTCCCCGGTCTCACGTTACCATAGTCCTCGGTCTCACGTTGCCATAGTCCCCGGTCTCACGTTGCCATAGTCCCCGGTCTCACGTTGCCTTAGTCCCCGGTCTCGAAAGTTACCATAGTCCCCGGTCTCACGTTGCCATAGTCCCCGGTCTCACGTTGCCATAGTCCCCGGTCTCACGTTGCCATAGTCCCCGGTCTCACGTTGCCATAGTCCCCGGTCTCACGTTGCCATAGTCCCCGGTCTCACGTTACCATAGTCCCCGGTCTCACGTTACCATAGTCCCCGGTCTCACGTTGCCATAGTCCCCGGTCTCACGTTGCCATAGTCCCCGGTCTCACGTTGCCATAGTCCCCGGTCTCACGTTGCCATAGTCCCCGGTCTCACGTTGCCATAGTCCCCGGTCTCGAAAGTTACCGTAGTCCCCGGTCTCGAAAGTTACCATAGTCCCCGGTCTCACGTTACCATAGTCCCCAGTCTCACGTTGCCATAGTCCCCGGTCTCACGTTGCCATAGTCCCCGGTCTCACGTTGCCATAGTCCCCGGTCTCGAAAGTTACCATAGTCCCCGGTCTCACGTTGCCATAGTCCCCGGTCTCACGTTGCCATAGTCCCCGGTCTCACGTTGCCATAGTCCCCGGTCTCACGTTGCCATAGTCCCCGGTCTCACGTTGCCATAGTCCCCGGTCTCACGTTACCATAGTCCCCCGGTCTCACGTTACCATAGTCCCCGGTCTCACGTTGCCATAGTCCCCGGTCTCACGTTGCCATAGTCCCCGGTCTCACGTTGCCATAGTCCCCGGTCTCACGTTGCCATAGTCCCCAGTCTCACGTTGCCATAGTCCCCGGTCTCGAAAGTTACCATAGTCCCCGGTCTCGAAAGTTACCATAGTCCCCGGTCTCGAAAGTTACCATAGTCCCCGGTCTCGAAAGTTACCATAGTCCCCGGTCTCGAAAGTTACCATAGTCCCCGGTCTCACGTTACCATAGTCCCCGGTCTCACGTTACCATAGTCCTCGGTCTCACGTTGCCATAGTCCCCGGTCTCACGTTGCCATAGTCCCCGGTCTCACGTTGCCATAGTCCCCGGTCTCGAAAGTTACCATAGTCCCCGGTCTCACGTTGCCATAGTCCCCGGTCTCACGTTGCCATAGTCCCCGGTCTCACGTTGCCATAGTCCCCGGTCTCACGTTGCCATAGTCCCCGGTCTCACGTTGCCATAGTCCCCGGTCTCACGTTACCATAGTCCCCGGTCTCACGTTACCATAGTCCCCGGTCTCACGTTGCCATAGTCCCCGGTCTCACGTTGCCATAGTCCCCGGTCTCACGTTGCCATAGTCCCCGGTCTCACGTTGCCATAGTCCCCGGTCTCACGTTGCCATAGTCCCCGGTCTCACGTTGCCATAGTCCCCGGTCTCACGTTGCCATAGTCCCCGGTCTCACGTTGCCATAGTCCCCGGTCTCACGTTACCATAGTCCCCGGTCTCACGTTGCCATAGTCCCCGGTCTCACGTTGCCATAGTCCCCGGTCTCACGTTGCCATAGTCCCCGGTCTCACGTTGCCATAGTCCCCGGTCTCGAAAGTTACCATAGTCCCCGGTCTCACATTACCATAGTCCCCGGTCTCGAAAGTTACCATAGTCCCCGGTCTCGAAAGTTACCATAGTCCCCGGTCTCACGTTACCATAGTCCCCGGTCTCACGGTGCCATAGTCCCCGGTCTCACGTTACCATAGTCCCCGGTCTCACGTTACCATAGTCCCCGGTCTCACGTTACCATAGTCCCCGGTATCACATTGCCATAGTCCCCGGTATCACATTGCCATAGTCCCCGGTCTCGAATGCCAGGAGTCCTGTAGGCTCATCCCTCAAACACATGACAGGAGACTGGTTTCATATAACATTAGAAAGGCCTAATGCGGAAACAATGACAATAAACATTTCTGTGTTTCAGCCTGAAAGAGGTTCAACAACATCTGGAGCACCGTCCTGAACTGAGCCGAGTGACTTGGAGGGCCAGAGAAACGAGGTTGAGACAACAGAGAGGCCCAAAACGTAGAGGCTTGTACTGTGAGTACTGTAACCTCTTGGTTGGGCTTTTCCACTATGGCTAGTCTAGTTTTGTATTGTCTAGGCTCTAGTGTGTAACCATGTTATCAATGGCAAAGTGTTAGCTATTATGCTAACATGGGTTTTGTGTGTGAACAATGGTGTATGTATGCTAACATGCTAACATTGTGGCCTGTCTCTGTGGAACCCAGTGATTGCTGCTTGCCTGGTGGGAGCTGCAGATAGCAGGGACAGACCAGCCCAGGCAGACAGGCGGAGGTTTCAGGAGCAGGTCCTGACCTCTCTATAGGACATACTGAGAGGAGACTACAAGACTTCTCCTACAGGGTCACCCACCACAACATGCAAGGGAAAAGTGAACACGAACACCAAGACAACAATATGGTACGGTTAAAATCTCTCTTTCTTCTTCCTCTTTATCTCTCTCTCTCTCGCTCTCTCTCTCTCTCCTATATGTCTATCTCTGTCTCAATCTCTCTCTCTCCTGTCTCTCTCTCTTCTATATCTTTCTCTCCTGTCTCCTTCTCTCCTCTCTCTCTCTCTCCTGTCTCTCTCTCTCTGTCTCTATTTCTCTCTCTCCTCTCTCCTTCTCTCCTGTCTCTCTCTCTCCTGTGTTTCTCTCTCTCCTGTCTCTCTCTCTCT
The DNA here is from genome assembly GCF_016432855.1 of Salvelinus namaycush. Taxonomy (NCBI): domain Eukaryota; kingdom Metazoa; phylum Chordata; class Actinopteri; order Salmoniformes; family Salmonidae; genus Salvelinus; species Salvelinus namaycush. The sequence continues at coordinate 26,108 of NW_024059734.1, forward strand.
CTCTCTCTCTCTCTGTCTCTGTCTCTATTTCTCTCTCTCTTTCTCCTCATTATTCTTCCTCCAGACTGCTATCTAAATTATTAGCCAAATAAGCCGTTAAATGTCTTGTCCTTTAACCATTGCATGTACATACACCATTCACAAAAGAATGGTAGCTGCAGTACAATCTGGGCATGGTCCAGCTGTTGTCAGTTTCCTCCTAGAGATGTATAGTGAGCTGTATGGAACGTCTGTCTGCTCATCTGTTCCTGGAACAGTTTCAGGTCAGAGATGTATACACAGCTAGCTGTATGGAAACATCTGTCACAGTCTCTTATCACAACTGGCTTTTTCATGGTGATGAAATTACGAGAATCCACAGAATCAGTCTCTCTTGTCGGTCTCGTGTTCATACGGTTGACCATGAAATGTGTAGAGAAAAAGACGGTCTATTCTGAACATCGGAATTATTACGGATATTTTTGTTTTATTTGTCAATAACCTGTATTAACTGGCAGTTGTCTGCTAGGGACGATTCAGAGTGTAGTGTTGCTTTTACACCGTCAGATAGTCCTGAAGAACGGTGTACTGTAGTAGGACAGAGCAGAGTAGTCACTGGTGGCTGAGACATGTTATTTACAAGGAGGACAACACACCATATTGCCAAGCAGGTTGCCAAGCAGGTTGCCAGGAGCTGAATGTTCCGTACTGTTTCACCCTGTATAAAACAATGTCATACGCCACGATACCATTTATCACTAATTGGTTAATTATTTCGCATATTATTTTTCACATTTTATCTTCGCAAAAAAAATGAAGGATTTTTTCTACTTTTAGCTTGTTTGACAAAACACACACAGGCGAACAAGCGCACGATCGTACACACACACACACACACTTAACTGGGTATCGTGACTGATTTTCCCTGATGATATTCAACGGCATTGGCCTCCGTGACAAACCATCTGTAAAAAAAAAAAAAAAAAAAAAAAAAAGATTAATTAAAACAGCCTTTGCTAGATGATGTTAATGTTTAGAGGCCAATATTCCCTAACCAGGGATTCAACTGTGGATCACAGAGAGGAGTCCGTATTAGTAAGAATATATTAGCGACGGTATTAGCGGCACCATCCTAAACACACATACGGTGCGTTCACAGACAGACAGGGTTTACAGTACCAGATCTGGGTCAGGCCGTGATTTCTAACTTCGAACCATATGTTCCGGGGTTTCTCTCAAGCCCGTGATTACACTTGAATTAATAAAGAACGACTGATTAATTAACATGAAACGAACACAACACGAGGGTTAAAGGGCGGCTGCCGTTGAAAAGCAACAAATCCCTTTGAAAACGGCCTGTGTGGCGTCAATAGGAGTCAGATGCAGTTATTCTTGTATCACGACTGACTACGAAGTGGAAATAGGATCATTTTTGGTCATAAAGTCAGTCTCATCTAAAATGGAGTTTGGAACCTCCGGGCATCATAACGGGGTAAATGAAGGGCTATCTATCCCCGAGTGGCGCAGCATCTCAGTGCTAGAGGCGTCACTAAAGACCCTGGTTCGATTCCAGGCTGTATCACAACAGCCCGCGATTGGGAGTCCCATAGGGGCGGCGTACAATTGGCCCAGCGTCGTGCGGGTTTGGCCGGTGTAGACCGTCATTGTAAATAATAATTTATTTATTTAAACATCAAACTGCTCAACTAAAACAAATATTATTTTTTTTTACAGATTTCTTGAGTTATCTTATAATAAATCTGTGGATTTTGAGGAAGCGAAATAGGCTAGGAGGGGACAATCATCATAAACCAGATGCGGAATCGGTCAGGAAACACACCTCCAAGACTGAAATCTCTTTGCTTTTTCTAATGAGCAACAGAAAAACACCTGTGCCAATAAGGCGTATTCAGTGGATCTTTAACACGTGGTTGTCGTCATCCAATCAACTGATGTGTCTCTTACCTGTCCACTGCGTCCAGAATCTCTGGTCCCTCCCTGTATGCAAATTGATCTAACCTGCCTTGGCCTTGCTCTTGTGACACAAATTGTATAAAATGAACAGAAAACACTTTTATAGTCAATAGTTTTATACTCTCATCATTACAGCCTACTTTTATTATCCAATCATTTAAGACTGGTTTTAATAGGCTACTGTCCCGATAACCTCCACCTGTCCGCAGCCGTAACAAATAAATATTCAGAGAATCTCTCCCCCCAAAATCTCTGAAGAAGAAAAAAAATGTCACCACACAAACGATCTAAGTATCAGGATGTGACAAAAATACAATTAAAAGCACAGTATAAATTGAATAAATTAAAAAAAGAAATATATAAATATAAAGATACTTAGGCTCTAATGCACACAGGAAAAAACACAAATAGGTGAAGTTACAGAACAGGCTACGAAGTGTATCTCCAAATGGTACAAACAGTTCTGGGACAAGGTGGATTTTTACGCATGGATGTTTAGTATATTGTTTTAGTATTAATTGTAATCGTGTATTGTAAATAACCTTTAGTATAAGCCTAAACAGTACCAAAGGGGGGAGGGGGCGAATATGTTTATCAAAGCTGGAAGAAGGACGTTGGAAGAAGCAGACTCACCATGAATGACTGAATTGTCTGTTTAATTATCAAGCAGAATTTCATCATTATAACACAAACTGTCCCCTTATACCAGTGAATATGGTCCAACTCGTTTACCTTTGAAACCAACTGATATTCAGTCACCATCAGGGTTGGGATAAATTCTAGTTCCATCCAGTCAATACAGGACGTAGACGGAAAATTCAAATTTTCCTCATTTCAGTTTACTTCCTGAATTGACTAGATGGAAATAGTATTTCCACCTGTTTACCATATAGATTAACACATACGGTGTTTCATAGGAACACATTACTAACTCAACCATGGCTTTCCTCATTCCCACGGCAAAAAAATAATATATATATTTTTTAAATGCAGCTTAAAAGAGATACTTTGGGATTTTGGGCAACAAAATCTTAATCTACTTCCCCTGAGTCAGACGAACTCCAGGATTCCATTTTTTATGTCTCTGCGTGCAGTTTGATAGAAGTTGCTAACTAGCGCATAGCGCAATGACTGGACATCTATGGTATGTGCTAGCATGCAGACCACCGGGCGAGACCCAGGATGAGGATTAGTGCCTAGGCCTCATGGTCCCTAGCCAAAGCAGCTGCTGGACACTTCATTTATATAAGTAGAATTAGCGTTAGCATTAGTGTAGTGTGATTGGGCCTATTTTATTGTTAATTGACAGTTGGTTAAGCTAAGTAACTCATTGGCTAAATGTAAAATCAAAATGTCACTGCTATGGGTGTTGGAAAAGGAGGACACCATTTTGTGAAGTGTGTGTGTGTGTGTGTGTGTGTGTGTGTGTGTGTGTGTGTGTGTGTTTCCTTTCATATGCCTGGGTTCAACTCAACACATCAACACCACAGCTCATCTCGTTAATTACACACACACACACACACACACACACCACACACACACACCACACACACACACAGATAGAGCTTATATAATGTGATCCCGTTCTACTCTCTAATCCCCCTAAGCATGGAAAACACAATGTGATTATATTAGACAAACTACCATGCACATTAACCTCAGCCTTCCACATGATGGTGTCCTCAGCACAGTCTACTGGAGGTATAAGACCTCTGGTGACTGACTCAGAATGAAGGGTGATGGATAGAGAGACACAGTCTCCTGGAGGTATAAGGCCTCTGGTGACTGACTCAGAATGAAGGGTGATGGATAGAGAGACACAGTCTACTGGAGGTATAAGACCTCTGGTGACTGACTCAGAATGAAGGGTGATGGAGAGAGAGACACAGTCTACTGGAGGTATAAGGCCTCTGGTGACTGACTCAGAATGAAGGGTGATGGAGAGAGAGACACAGTCTACTGGAGGTATAAGGCCTCTTTTCTGTTCTGGATCACATACTAGCTAATGGTTGGCTCCTGCCTCATCACAGCAGGGCCTTTTCTTGTGTATTTTTCTTCTGTGATATCAGTCAGTATTTTTCCTATTCCAGCTATGAGTGATTTAGCGGACAGGATATTTTATAATTAAAGCAGCCAGGCTTTACCCTTCCTGCTACTGACCGTTAAAAGGAAGATGTATGAAATGTAACAGCTAATGAAAACAACAAGAGTCTAATCCAGAGTAAAGGTTTCAGACAGACATCATCGTTACATGCCAAGCCCCAACCCTCTGTCCCACTGTGAGAGTAGGGTGAAGTTGCCCCTAGAGCCTTGACGCTAATCTTGGATCAGTTTTTTTTGCACCCCCCCCACTAATGGTTATGGTTAGGATTGGGGGAGGGGGAAGCTGATCCTAGATCTGTACCGAGGGGAAACTTCACCACGGAGCCCCACCGTGCCTGTGATGAAACCACTGCTGTTAAAGAGACACGGGGAGTATCCAGCTCTGGCACGACTGTAGAGCAAGGCAGGAGTTCAGTGAACAGGAACCGGCTACACCAGAGGGACGTTGACTAACTCCTAGTACCTGACCCACTCTGGGAGCGTCAAAGAGCTGATTCACAAGTTCTCAGGCTCAGAGAACAGAGAACCTTTATCAGCCGTGGAGAATGGCTCACCAGTTACGTCAGGAGCGGACCCCTGCCTGAAGACACTAACCGGCCAATCAGGATGTCCACAGCCAGGACTGAGGAGGTACTGGCCAATCAGAGCTCCCTGTCCAACCCAAATCACTCCCAGTAGTACCACAGTACAGACCCAGAGCCCAGTCAGGATGTCCACAGCCAGGACTGGCACCACAGAGACTGAGAAGACAGTGGTCAAGTCCACCTCCCAGTCCCAGTCCAACCCAGGCATTCCCAGCAGCAGTAGTTCTACCATACATACGTTCCAGTCCAACCCAGGCATTCCCAGCAGCAGTCGTTCTACCATACAGACGTCCCAGTCCAACCCAGGCCTTCCCAGCAGCAGTAGCACAACCATACAGACGTCCCAGTCCAACCCAGGCATTCCCAGCAGCAGTAGCACAAACATACAGACGGCCCAGTCCAACCCAGGCCTTCCCAGCAGCAGTAGTTCTACCATACAGACGGCCCAGTCCAACCCAGGCATTCCCAGCAGCAGTAGTTCTACCATACAGACGTCCCAGTCCAACCCAGGCATTCCCAGCAGCAGTAGCACAACCATACAGACGTCCCAGTCCAACCCAGGCATTCCCAGCAGCAGTAGCACAACCATACAGACGTCCCAGTCCAACCCAGGCATTCCCAGCAGCAGTAGCACAACCATACAGACGTCCCAGTCCAACCCAGGCATTCCCAGCAGCAGTAGTACAACCATATAGACGGCCCAGTCCAACCCAGGCCTTCCCAGCATCAGTAGTTCTACCATACAGACGTCCCAGTCCAACCCAGGCATTCCCAGCAGCAGTCGTTCTACCATACAGACGTCCCAGTCCAACCCAGGCATTCCCAGCAGCAGTAGCACAACCATACAGACGGCCCAGTCCAACCCAGGCATTCCCAGCAGCAGTAGCACAACCATACAGACGTCCCAGTCCAACCCAGGCATTCCCAGCAGCAGTCGTTCTACCATACAGACGTCCCAGTCCAACCCAGGCATTCCCAGCAGCAGTAGCACAACCATACAGATGTCCCAGTCCAACCCAGGCATTCCCAGAGAACCAGAGCCCGGTTGCTTCTATTAAAGTGTCCGCTCCACACAGAGAGTTTCAACCCAGTCCAACCCAGCCTGAGGGGGCTGAAGACATTCTCCTCTCACCCCAGCAGTACTTCAGACAGTCACTCCCAGAAGAGCCAGGGACAGAGCCAGGGACAGAGCCAGGGACAGATGCCAGGGTGGCTCTCACAGAGCTTCTATGACCGACTCTAGAATGGATAAGTAGACCGCTAGGCTACTTTATAGGGACAAGAACTGACCAATCACCGATCGCTTGTCAACCCGAGACCATGTCCACCAGCGATCACGCTCTGCATGAAGATCGCACAACATGGCCTGTCTGTCTGTCTGTCCACAACAA
>NW_024059735.1:7500-17500 GCF_016432855.1 Salvelinus namaycush
AACTTTTCAGGAAAAACGACAGAGTGCCCTCTTTTTGGGTTACCAGGTGCCCCTATTTAAATCGAATGAAAATGAATTTAAAGGGCCTGCCCACACCCATGCCCGCTATGGGAGCACCATACTACGGGCACAAGTCAGTAGGCACCGGCCTAAGGGATTTATGGAGCTTTTATATAAAATGTCTGTCCGCATCCTCAACACTGACACCACCTTATGTTAGTTTGGGTTACCAGGTGCCCCTATTTAAATCGAATGAAAATGAATTTAAAGGGCCTGCCCACACCCATGCCCGCTATGGGAGCACCATACTACGGGCACAAGTCAGTAGGCACCGGCCTAAGGGATTTATGGAGCTTTTCAAAAATAAGGTCTGAATACTTTCTAAGTTGAACTTTTCAGGAAAAACGACAGAGTGCCCTCTTTTTGGGTTACCAGGTGCCCCTATTTAAATCGAATGAAAATGAATTTAAAGGGCCTGCCCACACCCATGCCCGCTATGGGAGCACCATACTACGGGCACAAGTCAGTAGGCACCGGCCTAAGGGATTTATGGAGCTTTTATATAAAATGTCTGTCCGCATCCTCAACACTGACACCACCTTATGTTAGTTTGGGTTACCAGGTGCCCCTATTTAAATCGAATGAAAATGAATTTAAAGGGCCTGCCCACACCCATGCCCGCTATGGGAGCACCATACTACGGGCACAAGTCAGTAGGCACCGGCCTAAGGGATTTATGGAGCTTTTAAAAAATAAGGTCTGAATACTTTCTAAGTTGAACTTTTCAGGAAAAACGACAGAGTGCCCTCTTTTTGGTTACCAGGTGCCCCTATTTAAATCGAATGAAAATGAATTTAAAGGGCCTGCCCACACCCATGCCCGCTATGGGAGCACCATACTACGGGCACAAGTCAGTAGGCACCGGCCTAAGGGATTTATGGAGCTTTTAAAAAATAAGGTCTGAATACTTTCTAAGTTGAACTTTTCAGGAAAAACGACAGAGTGCCCTCTTTTTGGGTTACCAGGTGCCCCTATTTAAATCGAATGAAAATGAATTTAAAGGGCCTGCCCACACCCATGCCCGCTATGGGAGCACCATACTACGGGCACAAGTCAGTAGGCACCGGCCTAAGGGATTTATGGAGCTTTTATATAAATGTCTGTCCGCATCCTCAACACTGACACCACCTTATGTTAGTTTGGGTTACCAGGTGCCCCTATTTAAATCGAATGAAAATGAATTTAAAGGGCCTGCCCACACCCATGCCCGCTATGGGAGCACCATACTACGGGCACAAGTCAGTAGGCACCGGCCTAAGGGATTTATGGAGCTTTTCAAAAATAAGGTCTGAATACTTTCTAAGTTGAACTTTTCAGGAAAAACGACAGAGTGCCCTCTTTTTGGGTTACCAGGTGCCCCTATTTAAATCGAATGAAAATGAATTTAAAGGGCCTGCCCACACCCATGCCCGCTATGGGAGCACCATACTACGGGCACAAGTCAGTAGGCACCGGCCTAAGGGATTTATGGAGCTTTTATATAAAATGTCTGTCCGCATCCTCAACACTGACACCACCTTATGTTAGTTTGGGTTACCAGGTGCCCCTATTTAAATCGAATGAAAATGAATTTAAAGGGCCTGCCCACACCCATGCCCGCTATGGGAGCACCATACTACGGGCACAAGTCAGTAGGCACCGGCCTAAGGGATTTATGGAGCTTTTATATAAAATGTCTGTCCGCATCCTCAACACTGACACCACCTTATGTTAGTTTGGGTTACCAGGTGCCCCTATTTAAATCGAATGAAATGAATTTAAAGGGCCTGCCCACACCATGCCCGCTATGGGAGCACCATACTACGGCACAAGTCAGTAGGCACCGGCCTAAGGGATTTATGGAGCTTTTCAAAAATAAGGTCTGAATACTTTCTAAGTTGAACTTTTCAGGAAAAACGACAGAGTGCCCTCTTTTTGGGTTACCAGGTGCCCCTATTTAAATCGAATGAAAATGAATTTAAAGGGCCTGCCCACACCCATGCCCGCTATGGGAGCACCATACTACGGGCACAAGTCAGTAGGCACCGGCCTAAGGGATTTATGGAGCTTTTAAAAAATAAGGTCTGAATACTTTCTAAGTTGAACTTTTCAGGAAAACGACAGAGTGCCCTCTTTTTGGGTTACCAGGTGCCCCTATTTAAATCGAATGAAAATGAATTTAAAGGGCCTGCCCACACCCATGCCCGCTATGGGAGCACCATACTACGGGCACAAGTCAGTAGGCACCGGCCTAAGGGATTTATGGAGCTTTTCAAAAATAAGGTCTGAATACTTTCTAAGTTGAACTTTTCAGGAAAAACGACAGAGTGCCCTCTTTTTGGGTTACCAGGTGCCCCTATTTAAATCGAATGAAAATGAATTTAAAGGGCCTGCCCACACCCATGCCCGCTATGGGAGCACCATACTACGGGCACAAGTCAGTAGGCACCGGCCTAAGGGATTTATGGAGCTTTTATATAAAATGTCTGTCCGCATCCTCAACACTGACACCACCTTATGTTAGTTTGGGTTACCAGGTGCCCCTATTTAAATCGAATGAAAATGAATTTAAAGGGCCTGCCCACACCCATGCCCGCTATGGGAGCACCATACTACGGGCACAAGTCAGTAGGCACCGGCCTAAGGGATTTATGGAGCTTTTCAAAAATAAGGTCTGAATACTTTCTAAGTTGAACTTTTCAGGAAAAACGACAGAGTGCCCTCTTTTTGGGTTACCAGGTGCCCTATTTAAATCGAATGAAAATGAATTTAAAGGGCCTGCCCACACCCATGCCCGCTATGGGAGCACCATACTACGGGCACAAGTCAGTAGGCACCGGCCTAAGGGATTTATGGAGCTTTTAAAAAATAAGGTCTGAATACTTTCTAAGTTGAACTTTTCAGGAAAAACGACAGAGTGCCCTCTTTTTGGGTTACCAGGTGCCCTATTTAAATCGAATGAAAATGAATTTAAAGGGCCTGCCCACACCCATGCCCGCTATGGGAGCACCATACTACGGGCACAAGTCAGTAGGCACCGGCCTAAGGGATTTATGGAGCTTTTCAAAATAAGGTCTGAATACTTTCTAAGTTGAACTTTTCAGGAAAAACGACAGAGTGCCCTCTTTTGGGTTACCAGGTGCCCCTATTTAAATCGAATGAAAATGAATTTAAAGGGCCTGCCCACACCCATGCCCGCTATGGGAGCACCATACTACGGGCACAAGTCAGTAGGCACCGGCCTAAGGGATTTATGGAGCTTTTAAAAAATAAGGTCTGAATACTTTCTAAGTTGAACTTTTCAGGAAAAACGACAGAGTGCCCTCTTTTTGGGTTACCAGGTGCCCCTATTTAAATCGAATGAAAATGAATTTAAAGGGCCTGCCCACACCCATGCCCGCTATGGGAGCACCATACTACGGGCACAAGTCAGTAGGCACCGGCCTAAGGGATTTATGGAGCTTTTAAAAAATAAGGTCTGAATACTTTCTAAGTTGAACTTTTCAGGAAAAACGACAGAGTGCCCTCTTTTTGGGTTACCAGGTGCCCCTATTTAAATCGAATGAAAATGAATTTAAGGGCCTGCCCACACCCATGCCCGCTATGGGAGCACCATACTACGGGCACAAGTCAGTAGGCACCGGCCTAAGGGATTTATGGAGCTTTTAAAAAATAAGGTCTGAATACTTTCTAAGTTGAACTTTTCAGGAAAAACGACAGAGTGCCCTCTTTTTGGGTTACCAGGTGCCCCTATTTAAATCGAATGAAAATGAATTTAAAGGGCCTGCCCACACCCATGCCCGCTATGGGAGCACCATACTACGGGCACAAGTCAGTAGGCACCGGCCTAAGGGATTTATGGAGCTTTTCAAAAATAAGGTCTGAATACTTTCTAAGTTGAACTTTTCAGGAAAAACGACAGAGTGCCCTCTTTTTGGGTTACCAGGTGCCCCTATTTAAATCGAATGAAAATGAATTTAAAGGGCCTGCCCACACCCATGCCCGCTATGGGAGCACCATACTACGGGCACAAGTCAGTAGGCACCGGCCTAAGGGATTTATGGAGCTTTTATATAAAATGTCTGTCCGCATCCTCAACACTGACACCACCTTATGTTAGTTTGGGTTACCAGGTGCCCCTATTTAAATCGAATGAAAATGAATTTAAAGGGCCTGCCCACACCCATGCCCGCTATGGGAGCACCATACTACGGGCACAAGTCAGTAGGCACCGGCCTAAGGGATTTATGGAGCTTTTAAAAAATAAGGTCTGAATACTTTCTAAGTTGAACTTTTCAGGAAAAACGACAGAGTGCCCTCTTTTTGGGTTACCAGGTGCCCCTATTTAAATCGAATGAAAATGAATTTAAAGGGCCTGCCCACACCCATGCCCGCTATGGGAGCACCATACTACGGGCACAAGTCAGTAGGCACCGGCCTAAGGGATTTATGGAGCTTTTAAAAAATAAGGTCTGAATACTTTCTAAGTTGAACTTTTCAGGAAAAACGACAGAGTGCCCTCTTTTTGGGTTACCAGGTGCCCCTATTTAAATCGAATGAAAATGAATTTAAAGGGCCTGCCCACACCCATGCCCGCTATGGGAGCACCATACTACGGGCACAAGTCAGTAGGCACCGGCCTAAGGGATTTATGGAGCTTTTAAAAAATAAGGTCTGAATACTTTCTAAGTTGAACTTTTCAGGAAAAACGACAGAGTGCCCTCTTTTTGGGTTACCAGGTGCCCCTATTTAAATCGAATGAAAATGAATTTAAAGGGCCTGCCCACACCCATGCCCGCTATGGGAGCACCATACTACGGGCACAAGTCAGTGGCCACCGGCCTAAGGGATTTATGGAGCTTTTATATAAAATGTCTGTCCGCATCCTCAACACTGACACCACCTTATGTTAGTTTGGGTTACCAGGTGCCCCTATTTAAATCGAATGAAAATGAATTTAAAGGGCCTGCCCACACCCATGCCCGCTATGGGAGCACCATACTACGGGCACAAGTCAGTAGGCACCGGCCTAAGGGATTTATGGAGCTTTTAAAAAATAAGGTCTGAATACTTTCTAAGTTGAACTTTTCAGGAAAAACGACAGAGTGCCCTCTTTTTGGGTTACCAGGTGCCCCTATTTAAATCGAATGAAAATGAATTTAAAGGGCCTGCCCACACCCATGCCCGCTATGGGAGCACCATACTACGGGCACAAGTCAGTAGGCACCGGCCTAAGGGATTTATGGAGCTTTTAAAAAATAAGGTCTGTACTCATCCTCCCCTCCGTGCACCTGGTATTATTTTTGGGTTACCAGGTGCTCCTATTGAAATCGAATGAGTGCACCTGGTATTATTTTTGGGTTACTAGGTGCTCCTATTGAAATAGAATGAAAATGACACACAAAGACAAGGATTAATTGCAAAAATATTATATTTATTTTGAGTTCTTCATTGATTGATTTGTCTCTCAATTAATGTCCGAGCTTGGCTTGCGTTACGAGGCAAATTATGGTAACGGTAGTAACGTGACTGTGTTTCCAGAGAGTGACACATATGGTCAGCCACAGTTCCCCGGTCTGTAACCGACCCATGGTTAAAGTTCAGTGTTGCAATGCTTCGTCGAATTGTTCCAAATGTCACTTTACTTCCAATGCCGAACTCTGCAAAAATCTTTCCCACAAATGCACAGAGATTAAGGTATGGTTTCCCGCAGGATGTGAAAAAGAAGAGTGTTGTGTCTGGGGTAATTCCACTCAGATGAGGCCGGATCGCATGGAATTGTTTAAGCCAAGTGTATTCCTCCTGCGATAGAACTATTCTGCACTCCCCGAAGCTGGAGTTCGTTTTGTGGCTTGCAACGCACATCTGATAACCCCCACTTTCCAAGGATACTTCTGTAAAATCACTCTCACTGAACATGGTGACTGGGGATCGTCGAGTGCCATTAAATATGGCCAACCGGCTGGACATGAGAGCCGCAAACCTGCGTCTGTCAGAGGAGGTGGCTCGCACTTCCAGCCTACTGAGAACAGCAGGAATAGATTGATTACTTAACTCAACAAATCGGTTTAAATCAGCAGCGCTGAGCACCTCGTCCCTGCAGCGTCTGCGAAATTGTGCCTTGTGCGTTGCCTGACTCTGCCTAGAACTCCTGTCCATCTTTGCAAAGCATAGTAACATTTTTCGAATCATACTGACTTCACATTGCATATTTTGCGGCCGGAACTCTATAAGATATTTCAGGAAACTTCGAACATCGGATCGGTACATTTTTAACGTGGATGGTGCCAAACCACGGCCTTCAATCTGCCCATACCAGTCATACACACGCATGTAGCTGTCCAGAAAACACAGTCCTTCATCGAGTTTGCCCTCGGACATAATGTAGAGGAATTCCCGTACTCGGGACAGACTGCTGCGACTATTATCAATGCGTTTAACCGAAGGGTTGATACCATTAGTAAAGGTCGCATAGTCTTTAAAAATTAGAGTATTCCAACCTTGATTCATTGGCGACACACCGGCGTCTTCATCACTGTCGGAGTTGGTGGATGTCGACACGACGCAGGCTTGCTCCCTCGGTTCCGGGCGTTGTTCACCACCGATAGGACTGGTTGACTGCACCGCCGACTGCTCACTCTCGCCACTCAGTTGCTTCTCCGGGGAACAATCGCTGTCAACAGACTGCATAAACCCAGAGTCGTCACCGGGCTCCAGCCGCTGTTCAATGTCGTTGTTAGGCAGCTCTATATCAGTCGAAACCCGGCTAGATTGCACAGCGTGCTTCCATGATAACGTCTTAATCTTAAGTCCATGGACAGTCTTAAAATGTTTGTCGAGCCGCGCGATATGCGTCTTGGTACAAAGTCCACAGTCATGTCGTTGTTTGCTGTACATAGCTTCTCTCTCCTGCCTGCCTTCCTCCGTGTATGTTTGTGTCTGCCAAGAAGCCGAACTCTAATCATGGGTCCTAATTATAGCCAGGTGTGGATACAGGCGTGGCATTGTTAATTGGACTGGAGGGAAATTGAAAGGCCAAGGCCACCTAGTTTCCGCTATACTCCCATGAGTGTGCTTGGCTCAGTGTGTAGAGCCCCCGACTATCACTCAGGAGACCGGGGTTCGAGACCCAGGTGAGGCACACTAATTGCTCTCATTTTACCCCCCCTAAAGAAGGTCTTGAAAGGCCAAGGCAACCTAGTTTCTGCTCTACTCCCATGAGTGTGCTTGGCTCAGTGTGTAGAGCCCCCGACTATCACTCAGGAGACCGGGGTTCGAGACCCAGGTGAGGCACACTAATTGCTCTCATTTTACCCCCCCTAAAGAAGGTCTTGAAAGGCCAAGGCAACCTAGTTTCTGCTCTACTCCCATGAGTGTGCTTGGCTCAGTGTGTAGAGCCCCCGACTATCACTCAGGAGACCGGGGTTCGAGACCCAGGTGAGGCACACTAATTGCTCTCATTTTACCCCCCCTAAAGAAGGTCTTGAAAGGCCAAGGCAACCTAGTTTCTGCTCTACTCCCATGAGTGTGCTTGGCTCAGTGTGTAGAGCCCCCGACTATCACTCAGGAGACCGGGGTTCGAGACCCAGGTGAGGCACACTAATTGCTCTCATTTTACCCCCCCTAAAGAAGGTCTTGAAAGGCCAAGGCAACCTAGTTTCTGCTAAACTCCCAGGACACTGATGGCGGTGGTACAGCACCGAACGACCTAAGCCAGCGATCATGTTCGAGGCTGTTCGAGTCCCATGTGACGGGAACTCACTGCTCTCATTTTACCCCCCTAAAGAAGGTCTTGAAAGGCCAAGGCAACCTAGTTTCTGCTCTACTCCCAGGAGTGTGCTTGGCTCAGTGTGTAGAGCGCCCGACTATCACTCAGGAGATCGGGGTTCGAGACCCAGGTGAGGTGATCGGATTTCAATGACAAGGTAAGTACCATAATTAACCCTAACCCATGCCGTAATGCCTAACCCATGCCGTAATGCCTAACCCATGCCGTAATGCCTAACCCTTACCAGAATGCCAGAATACCGTAATGCCCTTACCCTAACCCTAACCCTAACCCTAACAAGGTCGTTGTTAATGCCAGAATGCCGTAATGCCTAGGGCTATACACATTAAATACTATGCCGGGCTAGAGGCACTTTGACTGGGATACAATTACGTGTGCACTGCCCATGGAGCCACTTGGCACTTCCATAAGTGTCATAGAATGGTAATTGCATAGGATTTCATGAAATACTATGCCGGGCTAGAACGGAATGGTAATTGCATAGGATTTCAAGAAATACTATGCCGGGCTAGAACATCATTCCCGAACCACCTGTGAGTGTCCACATGATGGCAACATTGGATAGGGTAAGCTAGAAGCACTTAGGATTTCAGGGCTATACACATTAAATACTATGCCGGGCTAGAGGCACTTTGACCGGGATACAATTTTGTGGGTAATTGCATAGGATTTCAGGGGTATACACATTACATACTATGCCGGGCAAGAGGCACTCTGACTGGGGTAACATTATGTGTGCACTGCCCCCCTGGAGCCCTGTGGCACTTGGCACTTGGCACTTGGCACTTTAAACCTTTCATAAGTGCCATAGGTGCCAGACCCCTGACTGGGTCATTTTTAAAGAATAAAGGGCTACACACATTAAATACTATGCCGGGCAAGAGGCACTCTGACCGGGGTAACATTAGGTGTGCACTGCCCCCCTGGAGCCCTGTGGCACTTGGCACTTGGCATTTGGCACTTGGCATTTGGCACTTGGCACTTCCATAAGTGCCATAGAGTGGTAATTGCATAGGATTTCAGGGCTATACACATTAAATACTATGCCGGGCAAGAGGCACTTTGACTGGGATACAATTTTAAAAATTCCCGCACCATCTGGATTTGTCCACATGATGGCGACATTGGATAGGGTAAGCTGGGATAAAATTATGATGGTAATTGCATAGGATTTCAGGGGTATACACATTAAATACTATGCCGGGCAAGAGGCACTTTGACTGGGATAAAATTATGATGGTAATTGCATAGGATTTCAGGGCTATACACATTAAATACTATGCCGGGCTAGAGGCACTTTGACTGGGATACAATTTTAAAAATTCCCGCACCATCTGGATTTGTCCACATGATGGCGACATTGGATAGGGTAAGCTGGGATAAAATTATGATGGTAATTGCATAGGATTTCAGGGGTATACACATTAAATACTATGCCGGGCAAGAGGCACTTTGACTGGGATAAAATTATGATGGTAATTGCATAGGATTTCAGGGGTATACACATTAAATACTATGCCGGGCAAGAGGCACTTTGACTGGGATAAAATTATGATGGTAATTGCATAGGATTTCAGGGCTACACACATTAAATACTATGCCGGGCAAGAGGCACTCTGACTGGGGTAACATTATGTGTGCACTGCCCCCCTGGAGCCCTGTGGCACTTGGCACTTGGCACTTGGCATTTGGCACTTGGCACTTCCATAAGTGCCATAGAGTGGTAATTGCATAGGATTTCAGGGTAATACACATTAAATACTATGCCGGGCAAGAGGCACTCTGACTGGGGTAACATTATGTGTGCACTGCCCCCCTGGAGCCCTGTGGCACTTGGCACTTGGCATTTGGCACTTGGCACTTCCATAAGTGCCATAGAATGGTAATTGCATAGGATTTCAGGGCTATACACATTAAATACTATGCCGGGCAAGAGGCACTTTGACTGGGATACAATTTTACAAATTCCCGCACCATCTGGATTTGTCCACAAGATGGCATCATTGGATAGGGTAAGCTGATTTTAGGCATTGGGGCCTGGGAACACAATGTACATCAATGGCAGGGCTTTGCTGAAGATTGATGGGGAAATGGTGATGGGAAAATGGGCCAAAAAAAAGGGGGACAGAGCAGCCAACCTCCAAAGAGGCTGACTGCTCTGCCCCCCTTAAG
>NW_024059735.1:30000-32132 GCF_016432855.1 Salvelinus namaycush
CCGATTTTTTGCCAAAAGTTTGTGGACACTAAAACCGTTAAAACGTTAATAACACAAAAAATACAACTCCAATCTGGTTGAGGTTTTTTTTGCACGAAAGGGTACAAATAGACGAACATTTTCATCTAATTATAACCGTTTTCTATAAAACATTTTAATAGAAAATCGTGTTTTAATGTTTTGGGGAAAAAAATCACTTGCCTGTACAATAGATTCCTATGGTTCCGAATTTTTTTTTACAGTGGATAACTGTTGACCATCACGAGAGAGGGTATGAGCCAAAATTTGGGGCATCTAGCCCATCGGGAATTATGTTTTATCATTATTTCAAGATTTCGGGAATTGGTCGAAAAGTGACAGAGTGCCACTGCCGTGCACCTGGTATTATTTTTGGGTTACCAGGTGCATATTTTTATAATGGTTTTAAATGATTTTAGATAGGCTACATACCTCAATACCCTATATGGAACAACCATACTACGGACCCAAGTCAGTTGGGGCCGGCCTGAGTGATTTATGAAGCTTTTAAAAAATGTCTGTACTCATCCTCCCTTCTGTGCACCTGGTATTATTTTTGGGTTACCAGGTGCTCCTATTGAAATCGAATGAGTGCACCTGGTATTATTTTTGGGTTACCAGGTGCTGCTATTGAAATCGAATGAAAATGATTTTAAATGGCCTGCAGACACCCATGCCCGCTATGGGAGCACCATACTATGGGCACAAGTCAGTGGCCACCGGCCTAAGGGATTTATGGAGCTTTTCAAAAATAAGGTCTGAATACTTTCTATGTTGAACTTACTCAGGAAAAACGACTCAGAGTGCCCACTTTTTGGGTTACCAGGTGCCCCTATCTAAATCGAATGAAAACTGAATTTAAATGACCTGCAGACACCCATGCCCGCTATGGGAGCACCATACTACTGGGCACAAGTCACTGGCACCGGCCTAAGGGATTTATGGAGCTTTTATATAAAATGTCTGTACTCATCCTCCCCTCCGTGCACCTGGTATTATTTTTGGGTTACCAGGTGCTCCTATTCTAATCGAATGAAAATGAATTTAAATGACCTGCAGACACCCATGCCCGCTATGGGAGCACCATACTAGGGCACAAGTCAGTGGGCACCGGCCTAAGGGATTTATGGAGCTTTTCAAAAATAAGGTCTGAATACTTTCTATGTTGAACTACTCAGGAAAAACGACAGAGTGCCCTCTTTTTGGGTTACCAGGTGCCCCTATTGAAATCGAATGAAACGAATTTAAATGACCTGCAGACACCCATGCCGCTATGGGAGCACCATACTACGGGCACAAGTCAGTATGCACCGGCCTAAGGGATTTATGGAGCTTTTATATAAAATGTCTGTCCGCATCCTCACTACTGACACCACCTTATGTTAGTTTGGGTTACCAGGTGCTGCCTACATAAATCGAATGAAAAATGACTTTTAAGGGCCTGCCCACACCCATGCCGATATGGGAGCACCATACTACGGGCACAAGTCAGTGGCCACCGGCCCTAAGGGATTTATGGAGCTTTTCAAAAAAAGTCCGAAAATATTCTATGTTGAACTATTCAGGAAAAACGACAGAGTGCCCTCTTTTTGGGTTACCAGGTGCCGCTATTGAAATCGAATGAAAATGACTTTTAAGGGCCTGCCCACCCCCATGCCCGATATGGGAGCACCATAGTAGGGGTCCAAGTCAGTAGGCACCGGCCTAAGGGATTTATGGAGCTTTTAAAAGTAAAATATTCTATGTTGCTATTCAAAAACGACAGACCCTCTTTTTGGGTTACCAGGTGCCGCTATTGAAATCGAATGAAAATGACTTTTAAGGGCCTGCCCACACCCATGCCCGATATGGGAGCACCATAGTAGGGGTCCAAGTCAGTAGGCACCGGCCTAAGGGATTTATGGAGCTTTTCAAAAAAAGTCCGAAAATATTCTATGTTGAACTATTCAGGAAAAACGACAGAGTGCCCTCTTTTTGGGTTACCAGGTGCCGCTATTGAAATCGAATGAAAATGACTTTTAAGGGCCTGCCCACCCATGCCCGATATGGGAGCACCATAGTAGGGGTCCAAGTCAGTAGGCACCGGCCTAAGGGATTTATGAGATTTAAAAAAT
>NW_024059736.1:0-2500 GCF_016432855.1 Salvelinus namaycush
AACAAGTAATTGACCAAGTAATCGGTTAAATTATTTCAATTCCATTTGTTTTTGTTTTCTGTGAGCTTCATGTGTAGTTTCTTGTTGAGATAACTCAGATCAATCCTGAACTGTGCCGTGTAGTAGGGAGTTGTAGTTTCTCTAGAGATACATCAGATCAATCCTGAACTGTGCCGTGTAGTAGGGAGTTGTAGTTTCTCTAGAGATACATCAGATCAATCCTGAACTGTGCCGTGTAGTAGGGAGTTGTAGTTTCTCTAGAGATACATCAGATCAATCCTGAACTGTGCCGTGTAGTAGGGAGTTGTAGTTTCTCTAGAGATACATCAGATCAATCCTGAACTGTGCCGTGTAGTAGGGAGTTGTAGTTTCTCTAGAGATACATCAGATCAATCCTGAACTGTGCCGTGTAGTAGGGAGTTGTAGTTTCTCTAGAGATACATCAGATCAATCCTGAACTGTGCCGTGTAGTAGGGAGTTGTAGTTTCCAACAGGCCAATATTCAACATAGTTTAGAGCAGAAAAAGTGGTAATTAACTACAATGACCATAATCCATTGTGCTCCCGCTTAACCCTTTGACGCGTACGATCACATTTTTGTGATCATTGTTGACTGGTCCCTGCAGCGTACCGTCGCAAATATGTGATTGGACGGAAGATCAACAGAACGTGTGATGCAACAAACGTGTCTAAAAACAGCATTGTTGTCCGACATGTTTTTCACTGATGGGAAAGAAAGATCTTCTTCCTCAATTCCACTTTTTATCGTAAAAGATAAATGCGAACTTCATCATCCAAGCATCAATCGGAACACATCCACAGCCAAACTCATTTCATTAATTAAAGCAGTTTAAATAACAGGTTGCGCTGACAACAAAACGAAACATAAGTTAGCGACCTAACAGCTAGACTTGTTTACAATGTACTACATCTCTGGTGAGCACAAGGGAGAAATGTAATGTTGTTTAGATAAAGAGATGCATGTCAGCTAAGCTAACAGCAGATAAATTCTTTATGATGGCAGCCATTTTGGTTATGTTTGACAACCGAAAACTCCCTAATCCCAGAATGCCGTTCACTATAAGACGTAAATAAACAAAGTCAAAGATGGCTGCGCCCGTTGTCTGAAAAATGTGAACACTAGTTTGGCCACTTTTCATCATATTGCAAATCTTCTATATACTTATTACAGTGGGTGTATACAAGAACCAGAGCACATGACTTGACAAGTCGTTTACAGTTTTTTGTCAAATCACAAAGCAAATAAAATGTTATCACCTCACAGATCATCACCCCAAATACAAGCCTACTGCCTAGCCTAACCGTAGCACGAAAGCTAAACAGGGTTATCAGATTTTGGTGAAACCATTTTATAGAGGTTTGTGGGAGAGTTCATTTCATTTGTCTAGTCCATGGAGGGTAGAAGTGGGGGAAGGTATTGTGGGGGGGATACGATGCAGGAAATATTACTATGATGGGGGATTTATCAATACATTTGGGGGCAAACATAGGAGAAGATTATAAGATTATATATAATTAGCTCTTCATAATCAGTACAACCTTACAAAAAATATTTTACACACATATGTTTCCATTGCAATCTATGCAAGAATCGGGAATGCATGATTTGTCACCAGTACTTGAAAACATGTGAATAAGACAGTAAATACAGTACATTATACTCCGTACACACATTTCTGTGTTGTAGTAGTGTTGTCTACTACGTCTATGGTGTGCTACAGTAGAAACGACAACACCATGTACATAAACTATAATGAGCATGTATTAAGGAACTTAGTTTGATAGGAACACACGTCCAGAGTTATTATTATTATTAGTAAGGAAAACAACAATGAAGGCAATGTGGGCGCCAGACGTAAAATGTGCCAGGGGGCGGGTTTGTGCAAGTACTTTATCTGGTGAAACACTGGGGGAGTGCTTGGACTCAAAGAGAGAAGTTTGTCCGGCTCAGTAAAGCCTCAAGCATAAATTGGAAATCTTCGACTTCAGTGCATTCAAAACAACTGGGAACTCTGGAGGAAAAAATTTGCTCCAACTGGGAAAAATCGTTTTGAACAGTCATCCAACTCGGAATTCCAACTCGGGAACTCTGGCCTCTTTCTAGAGCTCCGACTTTCCGACCTGACCTGGTATTTTTCCGAGTTCACAGTTGTTTAGAACACGGCATAACTGTCCTGTTGCATCACAATCACATTTTGGAACTGTGAGTGCATTCTGACATCACACGCATTAAAAAAATGTACCTGGAACTCACGAGTGAAAAGGTGAAACTTGTCTGGTCTGTGCGGAGACACGGAGGCTCAGAGAACACGCCATCCAGAGGGATAGCAAGCAGTTGATCTAAGATTGATAGTTGGTATTAAATGCCTTATTTACTTTGAAGAACTTGTTAAATAGTGATTATGTCAGAGAGCTTAGACAGCAGTCCTATATGGTGACTTGGAATGATATAATAGTCATCAAATATATATATTTTTTT
>NW_024059736.1:5000-32103 GCF_016432855.1 Salvelinus namaycush
TTATCTTCCTCCTGGGATCTCTGTGGAGTCGTAACCTCTTCTACAATGTTATCTTCCTCCTGGGATCTCTGTGGAGTCGTAACCTCTTCTACAATGTTATCTTCCTCCTGGGATCTCTGTGGAGTCGTAACCTCTTTTACAATGTTATCTTCCTCCTGGGATCTCTGTGGAGTCGTAACCTCTTCTACAATGTTATCTTCCTCCTGGGATCTCTGTGGAGTCGTAACCTCTTCTACAATGTTATCTTCCTCCTGGGATCTCTGTGGAGTCGTAACCTCTTTTACAATGTTATCTTCCTCCTGGGATCTCTGTGGAGTCGTAACCTCTTTTGCAATGTTATCTTCCTCCTGGGATCTCTGTGGAGTCGTAACCTCTTCTACAATGTTATCTTCCTCCTGGGATCTCTGTGGAGTCGTAACCTCTTCTACAATGTTATCTTCCTCCTGGGATCTCTGTGGAGTCGTAACCTCTTCTACAATGTTATCTTCCTCCTGGGATCTCTGTGGAGTCGTAACCTCTTCTACAATGTTATCTTCCTCCTGGGATCTCTGTGGAGTCGTAACCTCTTCTACAATGTTATCTTCCTCCTGGGATCTCTGTGGAGTCGTAACCTCTTCTACAATGTTATCTTCCTCCTGGGATCTCTGTGGAGTCGTAACCTCTTTTACAATGTTATCTTCCTCCTGGGATCTCTGTGGAGTCGTAACCTCTTCTACAATGTTATCTTCCTCCTGGGATCTCTGTGGAGTCGTAACCTCTTCTACAATGTTATCTTCCTCCTGGGATCTCTGTGGAGTCGTAACCTCTTTTACAATGTTATCTTCCTCCTGGGATCTCTGTGGAGTCGTAACCTCTTTTGCAATGTTATCTTCCTCCTGGGATCTCTGTGGAGTCGTAACCTCTTCTACAATGTTATCTTCCTCCTGGGATCTCTGTGGAGTCGTAACCTCTTCTACAATGTTATCTTCCTCCTGGGATCTCTGTGGAGTCGTAACCTCTTCTACAATGTTATCTTCCTCCTGGGATCTCTGTGGAGTCGTAACCTCTTCTACAATGTTATCTTCCTCCTGGGATCTCTGTGGAGTCGTAACCTCTTCTACAATGTTATCTTCCTCCTGGGATCTCTGTGGAGTCGTAACCTCTTCTACAATGTTATCTTCCTCCTGGGATCTCTGTGGAGTCGTAACCTCTTCTACAATGTTATCTTCCTCCTGGGATCTCTGTGGAGTCGTAACCTCTTCTACAATGTTATCTTCCTCCTGGGATCTCTGTGGAGTCGTAACCTCTTCTACAATGTTATCTTCCTCCTGGGATCTCTGTGGAGTCGTAACCTCTTTTACAATGTTATCTTCCTCCTGGGATCTCTGTGGAGTCGTAACCTCTTCTACAATGTTATCTTCCTCCTGGGATCTTTGTGGAGTCGTAACCTCTTCTACAATGTTATCTTCCTCCTGGGATCTCTGTGGAGTCGTAACCTCTTTTACAATGTTATCTTCCTCCTGGGATCTCTGTGGAGTCGTAACCTCTTTTGCAATGTTATCTTCCTCCTGGGATCTCTGTGGAGTCGTAACCTCTTCTACAATGTTATCTTCCTCCTGGGATCTCTGTGGAGTCGTAACCTCTTCTACAATGTTATCTTCCTCCTGGGATCTCTGTGGAGTCGTAACCTCTTCTACAATGTTATCTTCCTCCTGGGATCTCTGTGGAGTCGTAACCTCTTTTACAATGTTATCTTCCTCCTGGGATCTCTGTGGAGTCGTAACCTCTTCTACAATGTTATCTTCCTCCTGGGATCTTTGTGGAGTCGTAACCTCTTCTACAATGTTATCTTCCTCCTGGGATCTCTGTGGAGTCGTAACCTCTTTTACAATGTTATCTTCCTCCTGGGATCTCTGTGGAGTCGTAACCTCTTTTGCAATGTTATCTTCCTCCTGGGATCTCTGTGGAGTCGTAACCTCTTCTACAATGTTATCTTCCTCCTGGGATCTCTGTGGAGTCGTAACCTCTTCTACAATGTTATCTTCCTCCTGGGATCTCTGTGGAGTCGTAACCTCTTCTACAATGTTATCTTCCTCCTGGGATCTCTGTGGAGTCGTAACCTCTTTTGCAATGTATCTTCAGAAAATAATATTATTTTGATTTGGCAGATTGGGGTGGAAGTTTCTCTTTTCCCTCCAATTAGAGTTATTTTGAGTTGGCAGATTGGGGTGGAAGTTTCTCTTTTCCCTCCAATTAGAATTATTTTGAGTTGGCAGATTGGGGTGGAAGTTTCTCTTTTCCCTCCAATTAGAGTTATTTTGAGTTGGCAGATTGGGGTGGAAGTTTCTCTTTTCCCTCCAATTAGAGTTATTTTGAGTTGGCAGATTGGGGTGGAAGTTTCTCTTTTCCCTCCAATTAGAGTTATTTTGAGTTGGCAGATTGGGGTGGAAGTTTCTCTTTTCCCTCCAATTAGAGTTATTTTGAGTTGGCAGATTGGGGTGGAAGTTTCTCTTTTCCCTCCAATTAGAGTTTTTGCAATGCGCGCTGTTGACTTTCCCTCCGTTTGACTTTGACGTGATAGAGTCATCTGAGTGGTTGATGAACAGCCGTCAATACGGTGGCAGCTTCCTGTTGTGCAGGTGGTTTATTGGGGTCGGAAGATGTCACAGGTGTTTCTATCCATCTCACGTAGCAGCAGTGCTGCTGGGTAATACACTGAAAGACACGTTCACTTTCAGAATGAGGAAGTTGGAGGGACAGGCCGGGAATAGTAAACTTATTTTTAGATGACATGTACAACAATCGATCGATTGATTGATTAACAGGGATACTACACTTCCTACACTACCCTAAAACAAGTAGGGTACGCTTCCTACCCTACAACAAGTAGGGTACGCTTCCTACCCTACAACAAGTAGGGTACGCTTCCTACCCTACAACAAGTAGGGTACGCCTCCTACCCTACAACAAGTAGGGTACGCCTCCTACCCTACAACAAGTAGGGTACGCCTCCTACCCTACAACAAGTAGGGTACACCTTCTACCCTACAACAAGTAGGGTACGCTTCCTACCCTACAACAAGTAGGGTACGCCTCCTACCCTACAACAAGTAGGGTACACCTCCTACCCTACAACAAGTAGGGTACGCCTCCTACCCTACAACAAGTAGGGTACGCCTCCTACCCTACAACAAGTAGGGTACCCCTCCTACCCAACAACAAGTAGGGTACACCTCCTACCCAACAACAAGTAGGGTACACCTACCCTACAACAAGTAGGGTACGCCTCCTACCCTACAACAAGTAGGGTACGCCTCCTACCCTACAACAAGTAGGGTACGCCTCCTACCCTACAACAAGTAGGGTACGCCTCCTACCCTACAACAAGTAGGGTACGCCTCCTACCCTACAACAAGTAGGGTCCCCCTCCTACCGTACAACAAGTAGGGTACGTCTCCTACCCTACAACAAGTAGGGTACGCCTCCTACCCTACAACAAGTAGGGTACGCCTCCTACCCTACAACAAGTAGGGTACGCCTCCTACCCTACAACAAGTAGGGTACGTCTCCTACCCTACAACAAGTAGGGTACGTCTCCTACCCTACAACAAGTAGGGTACGCCTCCTACCCTACAACAAGTAGGGTACCCCTCCTACCCTACAACAAGTAGGGTACCCCTCCTACCCTACAACAAGTAGGGTACGCCTCCTACCCTACAACAAGTAGGGTACGCCTCCTACCCTACAACAAGTAGGGTACGCCTCCTACCCTACAACAAGTAGGGTACGCCTCCTACCCTACAACAAGTAGGGTACGCCTCCTACCCTACAACAAGTAGGGTACGCCTCCTACCCTACAACAAGTAGGGTACCCCTCCTACCCTACAACAAGTAGGGTACCCCTCCTACCCTACAACAAGTAGGGTACGCCTCCTTCCCTACAACAAGTAGGGTACGCCTCCTACCCTACAACAAGTAGGGTACGCCTCCTACCCTACAACAAGTAGGGTACGCCTCCTACCCTACAACAAGTAGGGTACGCCTCCTACCCTACAACAAGTAGGGTACGCCTCCTACCCTACAACAAGTAGGGTACGCCTCCTACCCTACAACAAGTAGGGTACGCCTCCTACCCTACAACAAGTAGGGTACGCCTCCTACCCTACAACAAGTAGGGTACGCCTCCTACCCTACAACAAGTAGGGTACGCTTCCTACCCTACAACAAGTAGGGTACCCCTCCTACCCTACAACAAGTAGGGTACCCCTCCTACCCTACAACAAGTAGGGTACGCCTCCTACCCTACAACAAGTAGGGTACGCCTCCTACCCTACAACAAGTAGGGTACGCCTCCTACCCTACAACAAGTAGGGTACCCCTCCTACCCTACAACAAGTAGGGTACGCCTCCTACCCTACAACAAGTAGGGTACCCCTCCTACCCTACAACAAGTAGGGTACGCTTCCTACCCCACAACAAGTAGGGTACGCCTCCTACCCTACAACAAGTAGGGTACGCCTCCTACCCTACAACATGTAGGGTACGCCTCCTACCCTACCCCTCCTACCCTACAACAAGTAGGGTACGCCTCCTACCCTACAACAAGTAGGGTACGCCTCCTACCCTACTTGTAGGGTACATGAGGGTTCAAGTCTTGCTGCCTATTTTCAAAGATCCAAGGAAGATCTCCTCTTGTTGAAGATACAGTATATTACCAAGGAAGAACTTCTCTTGTTGAAGATACAGTATATTACCAAGGAAGATCTCCTCTAGTTGAAGATACAGTATATTACCAAGGAAGAGGTCCTCTAGTTGAAGATACAGTATATTACCAAGGAAGATCTCCTCTTGTTGAAGATACAGTATATTACCAAGGAAGATCTCCTCTTGTTGAAGATACAGTATATTACCAAGGAAGATCTCCTCTTGTTGAAGATACAGTATATTACCAAGGAAGATCTCCTCTTGTTGAAGATACAGTATATTACCAAGGAAGATCTCCTCTTGTTGAAGATACAGTATATTACCAAGGAAAAGGTCCTCTTGATATACTCTTCTTCACTGTTTTAGTTTTAGTCAGCGTTTAGACAGAAACATCAGGTTAGACGTTTCCTCCTGCTGTTGCCGTGGTGAGAGGGATTAAAGTTCTCTTCTGTTGTGGTCCAGCAAAAGCAAACAAGCAGCACTCTCTCACACACACACAAACACACACTTACACACAAACACACACTTACACACTCACACACTCACACACTTACACAAACACACACACACAGCAGACACACACACAGTGATACAGCCAACAGAGCCTGAACAGAGATAACTTTGAAAATGATGAGTAAGGCAAGGGGAACAGAATGAGGGAGCAGCTGTCTGTCTCTGCCAGGGAGCTTGTTATTCTCCTAAAGAGACGTCTGTTAGAGAGGAGAACAGAGCTGTCTCTCTCTGCCAGAGAGCTTGTTTGTCTCCTAAAGAGACGTCTGTTAGAGAGGAGAACAGAGCTGTCTCTCTCTGCCAGAGAGCTTGTTTGTCTCCTAAAGAGACGTCTGTTAGAGAGGAGAACAGAGCTGTCTCTCTCTGCCAGAGAGCTTGTTTGTCTCCTAAAGTCAGACGTCTGATAGAGAGGAGAACAGAGCTGTCTCTCTCTCTGCCAGAGAGCTTGTTTGTCTCCTAAAGAGACGTCTGTTAGAGAGGAGAACAGAGCTGTCTCTCTCTGCCAGGGAGCTTGTTTGTCTCCTAAAGTCAGACGTCTGTTAGAGAGGAGAACAGAGCTGTCTCTCTCTCTGCCAGAGAGCTTGTTTGTCTCCTAAAGAGACGCCTGTTAGAGAGGAGAACAGAGCTGTCTCTCTCTGCCAGAGAGCTTGTTTGTCTCCTAAAGAGACGCCTGTTAGAGAGGAGAACAGAGCTGTCTCTCTCTGCCAGAGAGCTTGTTTGTCTCCTAATGTCAGACGTCTGAGAGAGGAGAACAGAGCTGTCTCTCTCTGCCAGAGAGCTTGTTTGTCTCCTAAAGTCAGACGTCTGTTAGAGAGGAGAACAGAGCTGTCTCTCTCTGCCAGAGAGCTTGTTTGTCTCCTAAAGTCAGACGTCTGATAGAGAGGAGAACAGAGCTGTCTCTCTCTCTGCCAGAGAGCTTGTTTGTCTCCTAAAGTCAGACGTCTGATAGAGAGGAGAACAGAGCTGCCTCTCTCTGCCAGAGAGCTTGTTTGTCTCCTAATGTCAGACGTCTGTTAGAGAGGAGAACAGAGCTGTCTCTCTCTGCCAGAGAGCTTGTTTGTCTCCTAAAGTCAGACGTCTGTTAGAGAGGAGAACAGAGCTGTCTCTCTCTGCCAGAGAGCTTGTTTGTCTCCTAAAGAGACGTCTGTTAGAGAGGAGAACAGAGCTGTCTCTCTCTGCCAGGGAGCTTGTTTGTCTCCTAATGTCAGACGTCTGTTAGAGAGGAGAACAGAGCTGTCTCTCTCTGCCAGAGAGCTTGTTTGTCTCCTAATGTCAGACGTCTGATAGAGAGGAGAACAGAGCTGTCTCTCTCTCTGCCAGAGAGCTTGTTTGTCTCCTAAAGTCAGACGTCTGTTAGAGAGGAGAACAGAGCTGTCTCTCTCTGCCACGGAGCTTGTTTGTCTCCTAAAGTCAGACGTCTGTTAGAGAGGAGAACAGAGCTGTCTCTCTCTGCCAGAGAGCTTGTTTGTCTCCTAAAGCCAGACGTCTGATAGAGAGGAGAACAGAGCTGTCTCTCTCTGCCAGAGAGCTTGTTTGTCTCCTAAAGTCAGACGTCTGATAGAGAGGAGAACAGAGCTGCCTCTCTCTGCCAGAGAGCTTGTTTGTCTCCTAATGTCAGACGTCTGTTAGAGAGAACAGAGCTGTCTCTCTCTGCCAGAGAGCTTGTTTGTCTCCTATAGTCAGACGTCTGTTAGAGAGGAGAACAGAGCTGTCTCTCTCTGCCAGAGAGCTTGTTTGTCTCCTAATGTCAGACGTCTGTTAGAGAGGAGAACAGAGCTGTCTCTCTCTGCCAGAGAGCTTGTTTGTCTCCTAAAGTAAGACGTCTGACAGAGAGGAGAACAGAGCTGTCTCTCTCTGCCAGAGAGCTTGTTTGTCTCCTAATGTCAGACGTCTGTTAGAGAGGAGAACAGAGCTGTCTCTCTCTGCCAGAGAGCTTGTTTGTCTCCTAATGTCAGACGTCTGTTAGAGAGGAGAACAGAGCTGTCTCTCTCTGCCAGAGAGCTTGTTTGTCTCCTAAAGTCAGACGTCTGAGAGAGAGGAGAACAGAGCTGTCTCTCTCTGCCAGAGAGCTTGTTTGTCTCATAAAGTCAGATATGTTTCAATGAGACAAATGAATGAGAAATGCTGCTCTAGTTAAACCCTAAACCAGGGGGAATCAAATGGAAATGTGCAAACCTATGTGATAGATGTCATCCTGGAGTACCCATCGTAGTCAGCCAATTAGAGAATAGTATCAACACACATACTGCCCTACCAAGCAAAAAGACAGTCACTGCTCATCGTGTGGAACTGAGAAAAATAGCTTTTATTTACCTTGGTTTCACAGTAACTTTATACAGTTACTGCTAACAAGACCCCCATTTTCTCCTGAACACAATACAGTAGAGGAACACAATACAGTAGAGGAACACAATACAGTAGAGGAACACAATACAGTAGAGGAACACAATACAGTAGAGGAACACAATACAGTAGAGGAACACAATACAGTAGAGGAACACAATACAGTAGAGGAACACAATACAGTAGAGGAACACAATACAGTAGAGGAACACAATACAGTAGAGGAACACAATACAGTAGAGGAACACAATACAGTAGAGGAACACAATACAGTAGAGGACCACAATACAGTAGAGGAACACAATACAGTAGAGGAACACAATACAGTAGAGGAACACAATACAGTAGAGGAACACAATACAGTAGAGGAACACAATACAGTAGAGGAACACAATACAGTAGAGGAACACAATACAGTAGAGGAACACAATACAGTAGAGGAACACAATACAGTAGAGGAACACAATACAGTAGAGGAACACAATACAGTAGAGGAACACAATACAGTAGAGGAACACAATACAGTAGAGGAACACAATACAGTAGAGGAACACAATACAGTAGAGGAACACAATACAGTAGAGGAACACAATACAGTAGAGGAACACAATACAGTAGAGGAACACAATACAGTAGAGGAACACAATACAGTAGAGGAACACAATACAGTAGAGGAACACAATACAGTAGAGGAACACAATACAGTAGAGGAACACAATACAGTAGAGGAACACAATACAGTAGAGGAACACAATACAGTAGAGGAACACAATACAGTAGAGGAACACAATACAGTAGAGGAACACAATACAGTAGAGGAACACAATACAGTAGAGGAACACAATACAGTAGAGGAACACAATACAGTAGAGGAACACAATACAGTAGAGGAACACAATACAGTAGAGGAACACAATACAGTAGAGGAACACAATACAGTAGAGGAACACAATACAGTAGAGGAACACAATACAGTAGAGGAACACAATACAGTAGAGGAACACAATACAGTAGAGGAACACAATACAGTAGAGGAACACAATACAGTAGAGGAACACAATACAGTAGAGGAACACAATACAGTAGAGGAACACAATACAGTAGAGGAACACAATACAGTAGAGGAACACAATACAGTAGAGGAACACAATACAGTAGAGGAACACAATACAGTAGAGGAACACAATACAGTAGAGGAACACAATACAGTAGAGGAACACAATACAGTAGAGGAACACAATACAGTAGAGGAACACAATACAGTAGAGGAACACAATACAGTAGAGGAACACAATACAGTAGAGGAACACAATACAGTAGAGGAACACAATACAGTAGAGGAACACAATACAGTAGAGGAACACAATACAGTAGAGGAACACAATACAGTAGAGGAACACAATACAGTAGAGGAACACAATACAGTAGAGGAACACAATACAGTAGAGGAACACAATACAGTAGAGGAACACAATACAGTAGAGGAACACAATACAGTAGAGGAACACAATACAGTAGAGGAACACAATACAGTAGAGGAACACAATACAGTAGAGGAACACAATACAGTAGAGGAACACAATACAGTAGAGGAACACAATACAGTAGAGGAACACAATACAGTAGAGGAACACAATACAGTAGAGGAACACAATACAGTAGAGGAACACATTACAGTAGAGGAACATAATACAGTAGAGGAACACAATACAGTAGAGGAACACAATACAGTAGAGGAACACAATACAGTAGAGGAACACAATACAGTAGAGGAACACAATACAGTAGAGGAACACAATACAGTAGAGGAACACATTACAGTAGAGGAACATAATACAGTAGAGGAACACAATACAGTAGAGGAACACAATACAGTAGAGGAACACAATACAGTAGAGGAACACAATACAGTAGAGGAACATAATACAGTAGAGGAACACAATACAGTAGAGGAACACAATACAGTAGAGGAACACATTACAGTAGAGGAACATAATACAGTAGAGGAACACAATACAGTAGAGGAACACAATACAGTAGAGGAACACAATACAGTAGAGGAACACAATACAGTAGAGGAACACAATACAGTAGAGGAACACAATACAGTAGAGGCAGGATACTTGTCCACGTGATTAAGCCTGTATTTAATGGAGCAAAAATGACATTAACTCATTTTCGAACAAATGAGCAGTTTCTGCCTTTTTGCTCGGCAGGGCAGCACAGGATGAATACACAGTACTATAATAATAATGTGTGCCATTTAGCAGACTCTTTTATCCAAAGTGTTATACATTTTACACACGGCTTAGTTATACTACAGTATACTGTACTACCCTGTACTACTACTAGAGTACAGGACAGTATACTGTACTACCCTGTACTAATACTAGAGTACAGGACAGTATACTGTACTACCCTGTACTAATACTAGAGTACAGGACAGTATACTGTACTACCCTGTACTAATACTAGAGTACAGGACAGTATACTGTACTACCCTGTACTAATACTAGAGTACAGGACAGTATAGTTAAGTGAAGCATTAGGTACAGTACCGTACACCCTTCCCATAGTGCACTACTGTTGACCCTTAGGGTGAAAGGGTGATATTTGGTACACATACCTACTCCTGGAGCTGAGCAGGGTCCATAATGTGTCCAAACAGAAACCTCTGTATCACGGGACCTCTGCGGACATGTACCGACATGTACCAAGTGGTATTGTGTTGGCGTTGCCAGGCCATATGTGTTGAATCAGATTAGAGGCCTGTCTCGGCATCATGAGGTGTTATAGAATGTGCAGGTCTTCTATCTGCAGTAACCTAACAGGATTCTGTCACCTAGGGTAACCGTATTCTAATCTGTTGCCATGCCACCACCGTGCTGTTATATCATCCTCTTCCTGATGATGATACTATAAAAAGACACGGGTATCCTGGGAAACAGTGTGGATCTTCCCACAGCACTTTCTCTCCTTCAAACTCTCTCTCTCTCTCCCCCCTTTGCTCTTCCTCCTCTCTCTCTCTCTCCCCCCTTCTTTGCTCTTCCTTCGATCTCTCTCTCCTTTGATCTCTCTCTCCTTCGATCTCTCTCTCTCTCTCTCCCCTTTGCTCTTCCACCTCCTCTCTCTCTCTCCTTCGATCTCTCTATTTCTCACCTTTTCTCTTTTCTCTTTTCTCTCATCACTCTTTCTCTATTTCTCTTTCTGTCTCTCTCTCTCTCTCTCTCACTCTTCCCCTCCTCTCTTTTTCTCCACCCTTTCCCACTCCATCCTCTCCCACTTTCTCTGTGTTGCTCTCTCCACCTACTCCCTCTCTATCCACCCTTTCCCCCTCCTCCCTTAATTTCTCTCTCTCTGTCTCTCTCTGTGTGTTTCTCTCTCTGTGTGTGTCTCTCTCTGTGTGTGTCTCTCTCTGTGTGTGTCTCTGTCTCTCTTTGTGTCTCTCTCTCTGTCTCTCTCTCTGTCTCTGTCTCTGTCTTTCTCTGTCTCTCTCTCTGTCTGTCTCTCTCTCTCTCTCTGTCTCTCTCTCTGTCTCTGTGTGTGTCTCTCTGTCTCTCTCTCCTCTCTCTGTCTCCCTGTGGTGATGATGAAGGTGGTTAATATCAGAGGAGACACTCTGAGGGTGACTGTAAAGCCTCATCTCATCCATCTTCATATAGTGGAGAAGCTTTTACTGTAGTTTGTGTAACAGAACACATCAACAAACAGCCCCCTGCTTTGTGACGTCCCAAAGATAAACCTCTGTCTCTGTAAGGCCAACCCTATAGGCCAACCCTATAGGCCAACCCTATAGGCCAACCCTATAGGCCAACCCTGTAGGCCAACCCTGTAGGCCAACCCTATAGGCCAACCCTATAGGCCAACCCTATAGGCCAACCCTATAGGCCAACCCTATAGGCCAGCCCTGTCCATCATCACACATGTGGCCCATTGTATTAGTTGAGTCAGTAGCAGCTTCCTCACCACTGTAGCACATACAAATCCTTAGCATAGAAACATGGGAATATACTATATCTGGAATTGTCAATAAAAAGCTGTTGAAAACGACACATTATGTTGAAAAATTGTTTCAGGACCTGTGATAACTGGGTCAGTCTCAATAGTTCCAGGACCTGTTATAACTGGGTCAGTCTCAATAGTTCCAGGACCTGTTATAACTGGGTCAGTCTCAATAGTTCCAGGAACTGTTATAACTGGGTCAATCTCAATAGTTCCAGGACCTGTTATAACTGGGTCAGTCTCAATAGTCCCAGGACCTGTTATAACTGGGTATGTCTCAATAGTTCCAGGACCTGTTATAACTGGGTCAGTCTCAATAGTTCCAGGACCTGTTATAACTGGGTCAGTATCAATAGTTCCAGGACCTGTTATAACTGGGTCAGTCTCAATAGTTCCAGGACCTGTTATAACTGGGTCAGTCTCAATAGTTCCAGGACCTGTTATAACTGGGTCAGTCTCAATAGTTCCAGGACCTGTTATAACTGGGTCAGTCTCAATAGTTCCAGGAACTGTTATAACTGGGTCAATCTCAATAGTTCCAGGACCTGTTATAACTGGGTCAGTCTCAATAGTCCCAGGACCTGTTATAACTGGGTATGTCTCAATAGTTCCAGGACCTGTTATAACTGGGTCAGTCTCAATAGTTCCAGGACCTGTTATAACTGGGTCAGTATCAATAGTTCCAGGACCTGTTATAACTGGGTCAGTCTCAATAGTTCCAGGACCTGTTATAACTGGGTCCGTCTCAATAGTTCCAGGACCTGTTATAACTGGGTCAGTCTCAATAGTTCCAGGACCTGTTATAACTGGGTCAGTCTCAATAGTTCCAGGACCTGTTATAACTGGGTCAGTCTCAATTGTTCTCTGTTGTATAAGCATGATTTCGGTCTTGAATACACGTCTAGTTGGTGAATGTTGCAAAATATTGCATTAATTAAAAGTGATATAGTATATTATGTCTGGGCTCTGTATCTATCAGTATGGCTGGGCTCTGTATCTATCAGTATGTCTGGTCTCTGTATCTATCAGTATGTCTGGGCTCTGTATCTATCAGTATGTCTGGGCTCTGTATCTATCAGTATGTCTGGGCTCTGTATCTATCTCTGTGTCTGGGCTCTGTATCTATCAGTATGTCTGGGATCTGTATCTATCTGTATGTCTGGGCTCTGTATCTATCAGTATGTCTGGGCTCTGTATCTATCAGTATGTCTGGGCTCTGTATCTATCTGTATGTCTGGGCTCTGTATCTATCAGTATGTCTGGGCTCTGTATCTATCTGTAGGTCTGGGCTCTGTGTCTATCAGTATGTCTGGGATCTGTATCTATCTGTATGTCTGGGCTCTGTATCTATCTCCTTTGCTAGCCAGAGTTCTCTCTGTATAGAAGACTACTGCTGTACAAGGTCAGAGTTCCCTCTGTATAGAAGACTACTGTTGTACAAGGTCAGAGTTCCCTCTGTATAGAAGACTACTGCTGTACAAGGTCAGAGTTCCCTCTGTATAGGAGACTACTGCTGTACAAGGTCAGAGTTCCCTCTGTATAGGAGACTACTGCTGTACAAGGCCAGTGTTCCCTCTGTATAGAAGACTACTGCTGTACAAGGTCAGAGTTCCCTCTGTATAGGAGACTACTGCTGTACAAGGTCAGAGTTCCCTCTGTATAGGAGACTACTGCTGTACAAGGTCAGAGTTCCCTCTGTATAGAAGACTACTGCTGTACAAGGTCAGAGTTCCCTCTGTATAGGAGACTACTGCTGTACAAGGCCAGAGTTCCCTCTGTATAGGAGACTACTGCTGTACAAGGCCAGAGTTCCCTCTGTATAGGAGACTACTGCTGTACAAGGCCAGAGTTCCCTCTGTATAGAAGACTACTGCTGTACAAGGCCAGAGTTCCCTCTGTATAGAAGACTACTGCTGTACAAGGTCAGAGTTCCCTCTGTATAGAAGACTACTGCTGTACAAGGTCAGAGTTCCCTCTGTATAGGAGACTACTGCTGTACAAGGCCAGAG
Organism: Salvelinus namaycush; assembly: GCF_016432855.1. Classification (NCBI taxonomy): domain Eukaryota; kingdom Metazoa; phylum Chordata; class Actinopteri; order Salmoniformes; family Salmonidae; genus Salvelinus; species Salvelinus namaycush. Next base: position 18,548 of record NW_024059736.1, read on the forward strand.
TTCCCTCTGTATAGGAGACTACTGCTGTACAAGGCCAGAGTTCCCTCTGTATAGAAGACTACTGCTGTACAAGGTCAGAGTTCCCTCTGTATAGAAGACTACTGCTGTACAAGGTCAGAGTTCCCTCTGTATAGGAGACTACTGCTGTACAAGGTCAGAGTTCCCTCTGTATAGAAGACTACTGCTGTACAAGGTCAGAGTTCCCTCTGTATAGAAGACTACTGCTGTACAAGGTCAGAGTTCCCTCTGTATAGGAGACTACTGCTGTACAAGGCCAGAGTTCCCTCTGTATAGGAGACTACTGCTGTACAAGGCCAGAGTTCCCTCTGTATAGGAGACTACTGCTGTACAAGGCCAGAGTTCCCTCTGTATAGGAGACTACTGCTGTACAAGGTCAGAGTTCCCTCTGTATAGGAGACTACTGCTGTACAAGGTCAGAGTTCCCTCTGTATAGAAGACTACTGCTGTACAAGGCCAGAGTTCCCTCTGTATAGGAGACTACTGCTGTACAAGGCCAGAGTTCCCTCTGTATAGGAGACTACTGCTGTACAAGGCCAGAGTTCCCTCTGTATAGGAGACTACTGCTGTACAAGGTCAGTGTTCCCTCTGTATAGGAGACTACTGCTGTACAAGGTCAGAGTTCCCTCTGTATAGGAGACTACTGCTGTACAAGGTCAGAGTTCCCTCTGTATAGAAGACTACTGCTGTACAAGGCCAGAGTTCCCTCTGTATAGGAGACTACTGCTGTACAAGGTCAGAGTTCCCTCTGTATAGGAGACTACTGCTGTACAAGGTCAGAGTTCCCTCTGTATAGGATACTACTGCTGTACAAGGTCAGAGTTCCCTCTGTATAGGAGACTACTGCTGTACAAGGTCAGAGTTCCCTCTGTATAGGAGACTACTGCTGTACAAGGCCAGAGTTCCCTCTGTATAGAAGACTACTGCTGTACAAGGTCAGAGTTCCCTCTGTATAGAAGACTACTGCTGTACAAGGCCAGAGTTCCCTCTGTATAGAAGACTACTGCTGTACAAGGTCAGAGTTCCCTCTGTATAGAAGACTACTGCTGTACAAGGTCAGAGTTCCCTCTGTATAGGAGACTACTGCTGTACAAGGCCAGAGTTCCCTCTGTATAGGAGACTACTGCTGTACAAGGCCAGAGTTCCCTCTGTATAGAAGACTACTGCTGTACAAGGTCAGAGTTCCCTCTGTATAGAAGACTACTGCTGTACAAGGTCAGAGTTCCCTCTGTATAGGAGACTACTGCTGTACAAGGTCAGAGTTCCCTCTGTATAGAAGACTACTGCTGTACAAGGTCAGAGTTCCCTCTGTATAGAAGACTACTGCTGTACAAGGTCAGAGTTCCCTCTGTATAGGAGACTACTGCTGTACAAGGCCAGAGTTCCCTCTGTATAGGAGACTACTGCTGTACAAGGCCAGAGTTCCCTCTGTATAGGAGACTACTGCTGTACAAGGCCAGAGTTCCCTCTGTATAGGAGACTACTGCTGTACAAGGTCAGAGTTCCCTCTGTATAGGAGACTACTGCTGTACAAGGTCAGAGTTCCCTCTGTATAGAAGACTACTGCTGTACAAGGCCAGAGTTCCCTCTGTATAGGAGACTACTGCTGTACAAGGCCAGAGTTCCCTCTGTATAGGAGACTACTGCTGTACAAGGCCAGAGTTCCCTCTGTATAGGAGACTACTGCTGTACAAGGTCAGTGTTCCCTCTGTATAGGAGACTACTGCTGTACAAGGTCAGAGTTCCCTCTGTATAGGAGACTACTGCTGTACAAGGTCAGAGTTCCCTCTGTATAGAAGACTACTGCTGTACAAGGCCAGAGTTCCCTCTGTATAGGAGACTACTGCTGTACAAGGTCAGAGTTCCCTCTGTATAGGAGACTACTGCTGTACAAGGTCAGAGTTCCCTCTGTATAGGAGACTACTGCTGTACAAGGTCAGAGTTCCCTCTGTATAGGAGACTACTGCTGTACAAGGCCAGAGTTCCCTCTGTATAGGATACTACTGCTGTACAAGGTCAGAGTTCCCTCTGTATAGGAGACTACTGCTGTACAAGGTCAGAGTTCCCTCTGTATAGGATACTACTGCTGTACAAGGTCAGAGTTCCCTCTGTATAGGAGACTACTGCTGTACAAGGTCAGAGTTCCCTCTGTATAGGAGACTACTGCTGTACAAGGCCAGAGTTCCCTCTGTATAGGAGACTACTGCTGTACAAGGTCAGAGTTCCCTCTGTATAGAAGACTACTGCTGTACAAGGCCAGAGTTCCCTCTGTATAGAAGACTACTGCTGTACAAGGTCAGAGTTCCCTCTGTATAGAAGACTACTGCTGTACAAGGCCAGAGTTCCCTCTGTATAGAAGACTACTGCTGTACAAGGTCAGAGTTCCCTTTGTATAGTATAGAAGACTACTGCTGTACAAGGTCAGAGTTCCCTCTGTATAGGAGACTACTGCTGTACAAGGTCAGAGTTCCCTCTGTATAGTATAGAAGACTACTGCTGTACAAGGCCAGAGTTCCCTCTGTATAGGAGACTACTGCTGTACAAGGTCAGAGTTCCCTCTGTATATAATAGGAGACTAGAACACTCAGAGGACTTGTGTAGGTTAATGCAGACATTGTCCCTCTCTCTCTCTCTCACTCCTACTCTCACTCTCCCTCTCTCACACACACACTACCTTCTCTACCAGAGACTTCACACCCCTCTTTGTTGTCAGAGTAAACCCTTTAGTCAGGCTTTTGGCTGCTGTGAATATGTAAGCCATAAAGACACTGTACTGAAGATGCTGTATACGGTGGAGCGGTGAGGGTGGAGTGTCTGTTGGCTGTGGAAGCGTATACTGTAAATAAACCCTCTTTGTGTGCCTGCATGCAGCCAAAGACCTGCACTAAATCCATTGTAACAGGATTACATTTTTTCTTTGTGTGCCTTTACCTTATTTACGCATATTAATCCACAAGCATGCGTATTTTTTTATTGGATTTTATTTTATTCAAAACTTTAACAATATTTGTTTTTATATAAACAAAGGAACAGTTGTATGTTCAAACCTGGGAAGGAGGAAGTAAAGGGGGGCACTATATCATTTGTTGTAATATTCGACTCATTCTAAGATTGACATTACTGCAAAGCAGTGGTTTTCTAACCTCTCCTCGGTGACCCCCTGACCTCTCCTCGGTGACCCCCTGACGTTTTACAAAGTTGTGGCTCTGAAATATCACACCTGACCTGTCCTCGGTGACCCCCTGACCTCTCCTCGGTGACCCCCTGACGTTTTACAATGTTGTGGCTCTGAAATATCACACCTGACCTCTACTCGGTGACCCCCTGACCTCTCCTCGGTGACCCCCTGACGTTTTACAATGTTGTGGCTCTGAAATATCACACCTGACCTCTACTCGGTGACCCCCTGACCTCTCCTCGGTGACCCCCTGACGTTTTACAATGTTGTATCTCTGAACTATCACACCTGACCTCTCCTCGGTGACCCCCTGACCTCTCCTCGGTGACCCCTGACGTTTTACAATGTTGTGGCTCTGAACTATCACACCTGAATCACCTGATCAAGGACTTGTTGATTCACCTGACGAGTTGATTCAACCTGATTAAGGGCTCTGTGATTCACCTGACGAGTTGATTCAGGTGCTCTGGAATAGATCCAGAACGTGACTTGGGGTCCCCGAGGAGACGACAGATCCCTGCTATAAGGCACCGTCTCCTAACTGCACTTAAACCATTGGCTGTCAGCCTGTTTATAAAGTCAAACACGATCCGTTACCAGAGCCTCCTGGCTGTAGAAACACTAACTCTCCAAGATGATTGGCTGTAGGGACACTCAGCCTGTTATAAAGTCTAACACGATCCGTTACCAGAGCCTCCTGGCTGTAGAAACACTAACTCTCCAAGATGATTGGCTGTAGGGACACTCAGCCTGTTATAAAGTCAAATATGATCTGTTACCAGAGCCTCCTGGCTGTAGAAACACTAACTCTCCAAGATGATTGGCTATAGGGACACTAACTCTCCAAGATGATTGGCTGTCGCCCCTTGGGAATACACTTCCTCCAGTGACCAGACGGAGCTGCAGTGCATTCTGAAAGTATTCAGACACCTTTCCTTTTTCCACATTTTGTACGTCACAGCCTTATTCTGGATTAAAGTCATAAAATAAAAAAATCCTCATTAGTGTACACACAATACCCCATAATGACAAGCGAAAACATGTTTTTTTAAATTTTAGCAAATGTATTAAAAAACAGAAATACCTTATTTACATAAGTATTCAGACCCTTTGCTATGAGTCTCGAAATTGAGCTCAGGTGCATCCTGTTTCCATTGATCATCCCTGAGATGTTTCTTCAACTTGATTGGAGTCCACCTGTGGTAAATTCAATTGATTGGACATGATTTGGAAAGGCACACACCTGTCTATATAAGGTCCCACAGTTGACAGTGCATGTCAGAGCAAAAACCAAGCCAGGAGGTTGAAGGAATTGTCCGTAGCGTTCCGAGACAGGATTGTATCGAGGCACAGATCTGGGGAAGGGTACCAACACATTTCTGCAGCATTGAAGGTCTCCAAGAACACAGTGGCCTCCATCATTCTTTAATGGAAGACGTTTGGAACCACCAAGACTCTAACTAGAGATGGACGCCCGGCCAAACTGAGCAATCAGGGGAGAAAGGCCTTTGTCTGGAAGGAACTTATCTGATAAGTTTGCTCTTAGAACCCAGTAAAGGCTGTTCTTGGGTAGTGGAATGACTTTGGCTTCCCTCCAGGCCTGAGGACAAAGACTTTCCTCTCGGCTCGGATTAAAGATATGACAGATAGGAGTGGCTATAGAGTCAGCTACCGTCCTCAGTAGCTTTCCATCTAAGTTGTCAATGCCAGGAGGTTTGTCATTATTGATCAATAATTTAAAAAAAATCTGCCTCTCCCACACTAACTTTACAACATTAAAATATGCAATGCTTTTCTTTCATTATTCGTATTTTTTATGCATGAATGTGAAGGCTCACTGTTCGTTGTTGGCATTTCCTGCCTACATTTGCCCACTTTGCCAATGAAGTAATCATTAAAATAATTGGCAACATCAAATGGTTTTGTGATGAGCCATCTGATTCGATGAAAGATGGAGTTGAATTTGTCTTTCTGCCCATCATTTCATTTAAAGTTCTCCAAAGTTTTTCCCCCATCATTCTTCTTATCATTGTTTTTGGCTTCATAATACCGTTTCTTCTTCTTCTTTGTTGAGTTTAGTCACACCATTTCTCAATTTGCAGTAAGTCAGCCAGTCAGATGTACAGCCAGACTTATTAGCCACTCCTTTTGCCCCATCTCTTTCAACCATATAGTTTGTTCAATTCCTCATCAAATCCATGGAGCCTTAACAGTTCTAACAGGAAGTTAATTAACAGGTGCATGTTGATCAGGAAGTGGGTCATTAGACACCCTTTCCTGTTAGATGGTGTCATGCTGTTATACTATGTGTTGAATCACTTGACCGTGTCATTACTAGGTGGTCACATCTTGTGATGTATAGAATCTATAATGTGGGTCTTTGCTCTCTCATTACTAGGTGGTCACATCTTGTGATGTATAGAATCTATAATGTGGGTCTTTGCTCTCTCATTACTAGGTGGTCACATGTTGTGATGTATAGAATCTATAATGTGGGTCTTTGCTCTCTCATTACTAGGTGGTCACATGTTGTGATGTATAGAATCTATAATGTGGGTCTTTGCTCTCTCATTACTAGGTGGTCACATGTTGTGATGTATAGAATCTATAATGTGGGTCTTTGCTCTCTCATTACTAGGTGGTCACATGTTGTGATGTATAGAATCTATAATGTGGGTCTTTGTTCTCTCATTACTAGGTGGTCACATGTTGTGATGTATAGAATCTATAATGTGGGTCTTTGCTCTCTCATTACTAGGTGGTGACATGTTGTGATGTATAGAATCTATAATGTGGGTCTTTGCTCTCTCATTACTAGGTGGTCACATGTTGTGATGTATAGAATCTATAATGTGGGTCTTTGCATGTGCTCTCTCATAGGGCTCATAAAGGCTAGACTCAGACATTTACTATAGACATGTAATCCCCTAGATTTGTATGTATTTATTTAACCTTTATTTAACTCGGCTAGTCAGTTAAGAATAAATTCTTATTTTACAATGACGGCCTACCCCGGCCAAACCCTCCCCTAACCTGGACGATGCTGGGCCAATTGTGCGTCGCCCTACCTACCTACCTACCTACCTACCTACCTACCTACCTACCTACCTGCCTGCCTGCCTGCCTGCCTGCCTGCCTGCCTGCCTGCCTGCCTGCCTGCCTGCCTGCCTGCCTGCCTGCCTGCCTGCCTGCCTGCCTGCCTGCCTGCCTGCCTGCCTGCCTGCCTGCCTGCCTGCCTGCCTGCCTGCCTGCCTACTTGTACACTCTCTATCAGTCCTGCGTCAGTCCTGTGTCAGTATTGTGTCAGTCCTACGTCAGTATTGTGTCAGTCCTACGTCCGTCCTGTGTCAGTATTGTGTCAGTCCCGTGTCAGTCCCGTGTCAGTCCCGTGTCAGTCCCGTGTCAGTCCCGTGTCAGTCCCGTGTCCGTCCCGTGTCCGTCCCGTGTCCGTCCCGTGTCCGTCCCGTGTCAGTCCTGCGTCAGTCCTGCGTCAGTCCTGCGTCCGTCCTGTGTCCGTCCTGTGTCCGTCCTGTGTCCGTCCTGTGTCAGTCCTGCGTCAGTCCTGCGTCAGTCCTGCGTCAGTCCTGTGTCCGTCCTGTGTCCGTCCTGTGTCCGTCCTGTGTCCGTCCTGTGTCAGTCCTGCGTCAGTCCTGCGTCAGTCCTGTGTCAGTATTGTGTCAGTCCTACGTCAGTATTGTGTCAGTCCTACGTCCGTCCTGTGTCAGTATTGTGTCAGTCCCGTGTCAGTATTGTGTCAGTCCCGTGTCAGTCCCGTGTCAGTCCCGTGTCAGTATTGTGTCAGTCCCGTGTCAGTCCCGTGTCAGTCCCGTGTCAGTCCCGTGTCAGTATTGTGTCAGTCCCGTGTCAGTCCCGTGTCAGTCCCGTGTCAGTCCCGTGTCAGTCCCGTGTCAGTCCCGTGTCAGTCCCGTGTCCGTCCCGTGTCCGTCCCGTGTCCGTCCCGTGTCAGTCCCGCGTCAGTCCTGCGTCAGTCCTACGTCCGTCCTGTGTCAGTCCCGTGTCAGTCCCGTGTCAGTCCCGTGTCAGTCCCGTGTCCGTCCCGTGTCCGTCCCGTGTCCGTCCCGTGTCCGTCCCGTGTCAGTCCCGCGTCAGTCCTGCGTCAGTCCTGCGTCCGTCCTGTGTCCGTCCTGTGTCCGTCCTGTGTCCGTCCTGTGTCAGTCCTGCGTCAGTCCTGCGTCAGTCCTGCGTCAGTCCTGTGTCAGTCCTGTGTCCGTCCTGTGTCAGTCCTGTGTCAGTATTGTGTCAGTCCTGTGTCCGTCCTGTGTCCGTCCTGTGTCCGTCCTGTGTCCGTCCCGTGTCAGTCCCGTGTCAGTCCCGTGTCAGTCCCGTGTCAGTCCCGTGTCAGTCCCCTGTCAGTCCTGCGTCAGTCCTGCGTCAGTCCTGTGTCAGTATTGTGTCAGTCCTGTGTCCGTCCTGTGTCCGTCCTGTGTCAGTCCCGCGTCAGTCCCGCGTCAGTCCTGTGTCAGTCCTGCGTCAGTCCTGTGTCAGTCCTGCGTCAGTCCTGTGTCAGTATTGTGTCAGTCCCGTGTCAGTCCAGCGTCCGTCCCGTGTACTCTCAGCGTTGCTGTGTCGTGTAAAGGAGCAGTGTGATAACAGAAGAAAACACACAGTGTGTCTAGAGAGTAGGAACACGGGGCGGTGAGGTGACTATGGCAACCAGGCCTTCTACATTCTACCAGGGTTTTAATGAACACGGTCAAGTTCCCTTGGCTTTCTCAGCAGGCGTGGGTTCTACAGACACACATACACACACACAGACACACACACACACACACACACACACACACACACACCATGACTTGCTGTGAGCTCGGCCGTACTTAACAGTTCTAAGTCCCAGTGTTTACCTGACACCAGTAGGAGAGGAATGGTATGGGGTTTTGTGTCCATTTTGTTGTGAAGAGGTCCCTTACTTGACTGGTGTGTGTGTGTGTGTGTGTGTGTGTGTGTGTGTGTGTGTGTGTGTGTGTGTGTGTGTGTGTGTGTGTGTGTGTGTGTGTGTGTGTGTGTGTGTGTGTGTGTGTGTGTGTGTGTGTGTGTGTGTGTGTGTGTGTGTGTGTGTTCAAATCCCATAGGATGACTGGTGTGTCCATTGAGAGTGTGTGTGTTCAAATCCCTTAGGATGACTGGTGTGTCCATTGAGAGTGTGTGTTCAAATCCCTTAGGATGACTGTTGTGAACATTGTGTTTCCAGATCCCTTACCTAGCTGATGGAGTTCGTATCCATGGAGAGAAAGTGACTGAGGCTCTGAGGCCCTTCCATGACCGCCTGGAGGCCTGCTTCAAACAGCTCAGAGAGAAAGTGGAGAAACAGTACGGAGTCAAGACACTGGTAATATCTCTCTCCTGTGCTCTCTCCTCTCTCCGATTCTCTATTCTCTCCTCTCTTCTTCTCTCTCCTATGCACTCTTCTCCTCTCTCCTCCCTTCTCCTCTCTTCTCCTCTCCTCTCGTCTCCTCTCTCCAATTCTCTATTCTCTCCTCCTCTCTCCTCTCTTCTCCTCTCTTCTCCTCTTTCCTCCTCTCTTCTCCTCTCTCATATGCTCTCTTCTTCTCTCTTTTCTTTGTCCTCTCTTCTCCTCTCGTCTCCTCTCCTATAAACTCTTCTCCTCTCTCCTCTTCTCTTCTCCTCTCTCCTCTCTTCTCCTCTCTCCTATGCTCTATTCTCTCCTCTCTTCTTCTCTCTCCTATGCACTCTTCTCCTCTCTCCTCCCTTCTCCTCTCTTCTCCTCTCCTCTCTTCTCCTCTCCTCTCTTCTCCTCTCTCCAATTCTCTATTCTCTCCTCCTCTCTCCTCTCTTCTCCTCTCTTCTCCTCTTTCCTCCTCTCTTCTCCTCTCTCATATGCTCTCTTCTCCTCTCTTTTCTTTGTCCTCTCTTCTCCTCTCGTCTCCTCTCCTATAAACTCTTCTCCTCTCTCCTCTTCTCTTCTCCTCTCTCCTCTCTTCTCCTCTCTCCTATGCTCTCGTCTCCTCTCTCCTCTGCTCTGCTCTCCTCTCTTCTCATCTCTTCTCTGTTCTCCTCTTCTCCTCTCTTCTCCTCTCTTCTCCCTTCTCCTCCTCTCTTCTCATCTCTCCTCTTCTCTGTTCTCCTCTTCTCCGCTCTCTTCTCCTCTCTTCTCTGCTCTCTTCTCCTCCTCTCCTCTCTGCTCTCCTTTCTTCCTCTCGACTTCTGTTGTCCTAGCTTCAGGGGGAAGCTGGTTCCACCATTGGGGTGCCAGGACAGAGAATATCTTGGACTGGGCTGAGTGGGAGCTGCCCTCCCGTAAGGGTGGGAGGGGCCAAGAGACCAGAGGTGGTAGGTCAGAGTGTTCAGGGTGTTGAGTTAGAGCCTGAAGGTAGGGAGGGTCTAGAGACCAGAGGTGGTAGAACAGAGTGTTCGGGGTGTTGAGTTAGAGCCTGAAGGTAGGGAGGGTCAAGAGACCAGAGGTGGTAGAACAGAGTGTTCAGGGTGTTGAGTTAGAGCCTGAAGGTAGGGAGGGGCCAAGAGACCAGAGGTGGTAGAACAGAGTGTTCAGGGTGTTGAGTTAGAGCCTGAAGGTAGGGAGGGTCTAGAGACCAGAGGTGGTAGAACAGAGTGTTCGGGGGTGTTGAGTTAGAGCCTGAAGGTAGGGAGGGTCTAGAGACCAGAGGTGGTAGAACAGAGTGTTCGGGGGTGTTGAGTTAGAGCCTGAAGGTAGGGAGGGTCTAGAGACCAGAGGTGGTAGAACAGAGTGTTCGGGGGTGTTGAGTTAGAGCCTGAAGGTAGGGAGGGCCAAGAGACCAGAGGTGGTAGAACAGAGTGTTCAGGGTGTTGAGTTAGAGCCTGAAGGTAGGGAGGGCCAAGAGACCAGAGGTGGTAGAACAGAGTGTTCAGGGTGTTGAGTTAGAGCCTGAAGGTAGGGAGGGCCAAGAGACCAGAGGTGGTAGAACAGAGTGTTCAGGGTGTTGAGTTAGAGCCTGAAGGTAGGGAGGGCCAAGAGACCAGAGGTGGTAGAACAGAGTGTTCAGGGTGTTGAGTTAGAGCCTGAAGGTAGGGAGGGTCTAGAGACCAGAGGTGGTAGAACAGGGTGTTCGGGGTGTTGAGTTAGAGCCTGAAGGTAGGGAGGGTCAAGAGACCAGAGGTGGTAGAACAAAGTGTTCGGGGCGTTGAGTTAGAGCCTGAAGGTAGGGAGGGCCAAGAGACCAGAGGTGGTAGAACAGTGTGTTCAGGGTGTTGAGTTAGAGCCTGAAGGTAGGGAGGGTCTAGAGACCAGAGGTGGTAGAACAGAGTGTTCGGGGGTGTTGAGTTAGAGCCTGAAGGAGAGGGGAGGGTCTAGAGACCAGAGCTGGTAGAACAGAGTGTTCGGGGGTGTTGAGTTAGAGCCTGAAGGTAGGGAGGGCCAAGAGACCAGAGGTGGTAGAACAGAGTGTTCAGGGTGTTGAGTTAGAGCCTGAAGGTAGGGAGGGGCCAAGAGACCAGAGGTGGTAGAACAGAGTGTTCGGGGCGTTGAGTTAGAGCCTGAAGGTAGGGAGGGTCTAGAGACCAGAGGTGGTAGAACAGAGTGTTCGGGGGTGTTGAGTTAGAGCCTGAAGGTAGGGAGGGTCTAGAGACCAGAGGTGGTAGAACAGAGTGTTCGGGGGTGTTGAGTTAGAGCCTGAAGGTAGGGAGGGTCTAGAGACCAGAGGTGGTAGAACAGAGTGTTCGGGGGTGTTGAGTTAGAGCCTGAAGGTAGGGAGGGCCAAGAGACCAGAGGTGGTAGAACAGAGTGTTCAGGGTGTTGAGTTAGAGCCTGAAGGTAGGGAGGGCCAAGAGACCAGAGGTGGTAGAACAGAGTGTTCAGGGTGTTGAGTTAGAGCCTGAAGGTAGGGAGGGCCAAGAGACCAGAGGTGGTAGAACAGAGTGTTCAGGGTGTTGAGTTAGAGCCTGAAGGTAGGGAGGGCCAAGAGACCAGAGGTGGTAGAACAGAGTGTTCAGGGTGTTGAGTTAGAGCCTGAAGGTAGGGAGGGGCCAAGAGACCAGAGGTGGTAGAACAGAGTGTTCAGGGTGTTGAGTTAGAGCCTGAAGGTAGGGAGGGGCCAAGAGACCAGAGGTGGTAGAACAGAGTGTTCAGGGTGTTGAGTTAGAGCCTGAAGGTAGGGAGGGGCCAAGAGACCAGAGGTGGTAGAACAGAGTGTTCAGGGTGTTGAGTTAGAGCCTGAAGGTAGGGAGGGCCAAGAGACCAGAGGTGGTAGAACAGAGTGTTCAGGGTGTTGAGTTAGAGCCTGAAGGTAGGGAGGGGCCAAGAGACCAGAGGTGTAGTACTACCTACCAGACACTGGGCCCGGTCAGTATGGAAGAGCCCACACACACACACACACACACAGTACCACCTACCAGACCCTGGGCCCGGTCAGTATGGAAGAGCCCACACACACACACACACAGTACTACCTACCAGACCCTGGGCCCGGTCAGTATTGAAGAGCCCACACACACACACACACAGTACTACCTACCAGACCCTGGGCCCGTTCAGTATGGAAGAACACACACACACACACACACACACACACACACACACACACACACACACACACACACACACACAGACACACACACACACAAACAGAATCACCCCGAGACATGGATCTATAGATGCTATTGACACTGATGGGAGGAGGAGGGTATTGATCACTCAAAGATAGGAGGAGGATTAGCATGGTATAAATTCACAAGGTGGACTATCATCACTGCCACTGGCTCGCGTGGTGTGTGTGTGTGTGTGTGTGTGTGTGTGTGCGTGCGCACACGGCAATAATGAATATGCTGAAAGGACAAAACAGCACAGCCATAGTACAACAGACCAGACTGACAGCAGCCCAGGTCTCTCAGGGAACTACGGCCCCAGGAACTTTAGCCAGGCTGACAGCAGCCCAGGACTCTCTCAAGGAACTACGGCCCCAGGAACTTTAGCCAGGCTGACAGCAGCCCAGGTCTCTCTCTAGGAACTACGGCTCCAGGAACTTTAGCCAGGCTGACAGCAGCCCAGGACTCTCTCTAGGAACTACGGCTCCAGGAACTTTAGCCAGGCTGACAGCAGCCCAGGACTCTCTCTAGGAACTACGGCCCCAGGAACTTTAGCCAGGTTGACAGCAGCCCAGGACTCTCTCTAGGAACTACGGCCCCAGGAACTTTAGCCAGGCTGAAAGCAGCCCAGGACTCTTTCTAGGAACTACTGCCCCAGGAACTTTAGCCAGGCTGACAGCAGCCCAGGACTCTCTCTAGGAACTACGGCTCCAGGAACTTTAGCCAGGCTGACAGCAGCCCAGGACTCTCTCTAGGAACTACGGCCCCAGGAACTTTAGCCAGACTGACAGCAGCCCAGGACTCTCTCAAGGAACTACTGCCCCAGGAACTTTAGCCAGGCTGACAGCAGCCCAGGACTCTCTCTAGGAACTACGGCCCCAGGAACTTTAGCCATGCTGACAGCAGCCCAGGTCTCTCTCTAGGAACTACGGCCCCAGGAACTTTAGCCAGGCTGAAAGCAGCCCAGGACTCTCTCAAGGAACTACTGCCCCAGGAACTTTAGCCAGGCTGAAAGCAGCCCAGGTCTCTCTCAGGGAACTACTGCCCCAGGAACTTTATCCAGACTGACAGCAGCCCAGGTCTCTCTCAAGGAACTACTGTCCCAGGAACTTTAGCCAGGCTGAAAGCAGCCCAGGTCTCTCTCAGGGAACTACTGCCCCAGGAACTTTAGCCAGACTGACAGCAGCCCAGGTCTCTCTCAAGGAACTACTGCCCCAGGAACTTTAGCCAGACTGACAGCAGCCCAGGTCTCTCTCAAGGAACTACTGCCCCAGGAACTTTAGCCAGGCTGACAGCAGCCCAGGTCTCTCTCTAGGAACTACGGCCCCAGGAACTTTAGCCAGGCTGACAGCAGCCCAGGACTCTCTCAAGGAACTACGGCCCCAGGAACTTTAGCCAGGCTGACAGCAGCCCAGGTCTCTCTCTAGGAACTACGGCCCCAGGAACTTTAGCCAGGCTGACAGCAGCCCAGGTCTCTCTCTAGGAACTACGGCCCCAGGAACTTTAGCCAGGCTGACAGCAGCCCAGGTCTCTCTCTAGGAACTACGGCCCCAGGAACTTTAGCCAGGCTGAAAGCAGCCCAGGTCTCTCTCTAGGAACTACGGCCCCAGGAACTTTAGCCAGGCTGACAGCATCCCAGGTCTCTCTCTAGGAACTACGGCCCCAGGAACTTTAGCCAGGCTGACAGCAGCCCAGGACTCTCTCAGGGAACTACGGCCCCAGAAACAAAACTTTGTTATAGCCAGACTTTATAGTCAGGACTCTACTCACTTCCTGTTGTTTGTAGCTCAATAATCTCACTCTGTCTCTCTCTCTCTCT